>NC_090064.1:11233953-11533953 GCF_038355195.1 Osmerus mordax
ATGTTGCTTCTACTATTTTCTGCATTGTCTTCTTACAGTATTAAAGTCATCTTAGAGCAGTGGCAATGGCTTTCTGTCCATGAGCTTCACTACCTGTTAACTGTCAGCTGAACTGTGTCATGGGAAATCAGCTCTGTCTGTACTAAAATAGGTCAGAACACGGCCCTATCTTGATACTGTTACCTCATACTTATATATACTAAAATCTTCTTCCTGAGATTTTCATGTTTTCTCAGACTTCGATTAATAGACAGGTTACTGTACATATGCAGTATACTTTTGTTGCTGTTGTTTGGAAGTTGTATGTAGTAATAGTTTGAGCAAGGTTGGATTTTGTTTCTGTTGCTGACACAAACACAGATGCACACATGCCGGCACGAGTATACTCTTCCTTGTTAAACGAAATCTGTGAATGAATAAATTCCTGAGCAACAAGGCTGAGTTTTACAGTGCCTGAGAGAAAACAGCTTGGGCAGAAGCTTTTAATGACTCAGTAAAACATTCACATCTGGTGGAGAAGAGGAGGAGAACAGGGGAGAGGCAAGGAGAGAAACTAGCAGAAAGGGGAAGGAAAGACAACCAGCCATCCCCAAAGAACTGTGGTGAGTTTAAACCTCAGGGTGCGTGACAAGGAGTGTTGGGAGAGGGGAAATGACGAGCGACAGAGACAGCAAAAAAGAAAGGAAGAAATTGGATAAAACCGGAGAGGGAGAGAGGTTTAAGAGAGAGAAAAACTGAAGAGAGAGAAATATGACAGAGCTTAGGGTGTGACAAGAGAGAATCCGACAAACAAAAAGATGGGATTTGACTTGACTTGATTACTGTGTATTCTCTCCCCTGCCCATTTCCCAGGCAAAGGGCGCCTGTCCATCAGCCACACCACAAAACAACAGTTGAGACCATCTCCTTTTGTCAGTTGGCTGCTTGACTTCAAGGTTAAATAGTTTAACCAGGGGCAAATTATACCCCCCCCCTCTCAGTTTTTCTGTGTTTACTGTCTTCTTTCCAAGACAGGACCTGTTTTCCTTCACACAGCTGTGTTGTCCTATCAGGAATCCCCAGCCCTCCAGCCCTCCAGCCCTCCATCACTTGTCTACTTTATGGAGAACACCAGGACCTTCACTGCTCAGAGGAAGTTCCTCTCCAGTAACTGTGGACCCTCAGGGCATCTGCCGTCTTTATACAGCGCCTTGCACCTGTCTTTCCCCTCACCTGTCTGATGTAAGGACAGACACACAGACAGACAGGACAGACAGGGTCCCATTATTCCTGCCAATCACTCTGAAATCCTTTTTTTTCCGCGGGCACCCGGCCGAGATGTCACTGAGGCAGAGACCTGCTTCCATTACCTGGCTGTCACAGTGATTGTGCTCTCATATCAGGATGCATGTGCACCCTGTCATGTCCAGGCTGGGGCTTGTCACTGCAAATCTGCCACCAGACACAAACACCAGGACTGAGGCTGGGAGGTGACAGCATCATCTACTCACAGTGAAAGTGATTTAACACCTCTATGTGACACTAGAAAATACAAGCCGTCATTGCAAAGTGCATGAGTGATCAGAGGCCTCAAGTCACTGTTTTAGAACCGGCTAACCTCTTGGGAACAGAGAACCAGCCAGTTATGACAGTGTATGCCCCAGTCTCTGTGGTTCTCTATATATTACAGCTTGGACCCAGTCCCCTAGATGTGCACTGAATAAAAGCCCCACACTTACCTCATCTAAAAAGAAATCTCAGCCATGAACAATAATAAAGTGACCCATTAAAGGTTTTTATGTCCTAAATAATAAAGAAGAATTGTGTTCAAAATATTTAATAAGCCAGTTTGGAAAATGAGATCATGAGATTTAAGGGATGAGGGTTCTAGGCTACCTCACAGAGGGTAGTATGCAAGCATAACGTTTTTTTGATGAAATAATAAATGACAGTTTGAAAAAGTAAAACATGATGAGCAGAGGTGCTGCTTTAACTCCCTCTGAACATGGTGGACAAATTACTGTTCCAGCCAGTTCATTGACCCAGAAACCCCATTAACTCGTTCTGTAATTCCCCGAGACACTTGCTGTTGTCCGTGTGTAATCATAGCTTTAAAATGATGGGCAGCATGCTCACACTTGGTCCTGTTAGCCAACGACAAGACTACTATGTTTTGTGAGGGCAAGATTCAGTCTTGTACTTAGCCAAACCTGAACATGAAGGACTATCAGTACGTGAACAAAGCATCAAATCTGCCAGAGACCGTTTAGTTCACGTGTCAATCATAGACATGTATTTGTTCACCAATTTATTTCTCCATTTGCCCGTCTGACAAGTTCAACTCTCATCTGACAAATGTGTCCACTTTTCAGTATCTATCTGGTGCTTAATTTCTCCATTATGTTTGTGTATGTGTGTTTGTGTTCTCAGGAGGCTGCGGTGTCAGAAAGCTGGGAGGGGGGGCATTTTACAACCCAAGCTCAGGGTCAGAGTTCAAGGCAGTGACATGCTCGGGTATCGAGCTCTCGCTTCGTGTTATATCAGCCGTCTCCTTTTGGCCCACACATCTAACCAGCCAGGGAAAGAAGAAGGAGGAGGACAAGAGCGGCCTATTCTTTACTGCTTGGAAATCTCCGAAACGCTTGCAGTGTCACGCGCAGCACTTTGCCGAACACAGTGAATAATATCCCATAAAAACTGACTGGGCCAGCTCAGGTGTCTCACCTACACACACCATGGCTGGAGCTACAATAGGAGTGGGCCAAAATACCCACGCTGCATCTGGTTTATCACCTCGGTATGATACTATAAAAAATAGTCCGTCGTGACAAAGTGCATGGATTGGCAATGAAAGGGATTAGTGATGAGACGCCCCAAAGTACCTGCTCAACCACCTCTGGGCTGATAATGAAAGTTCCCCTAGAGAGAGAGACACAGCACTAAGGAGGGGAGACAGTATTTTTGACTTGTTGTGTAGATCTTTAGTAAATGCAATTAGCGATGTGACTACAAAGAAGAACCAGAAGTCTAATGATTCCTCAGCATGTATTAATTTCCGTGGTTCTTCAATTTGAACACACAGAGAGACAGAGAAAGAGACAGAGACAGAGACAGAGAAAATGGGAGAGAGAGAGAGAGAGAGAGAGAGAGAGAGAGAGAGAGAGAGAGAGAGAGAGAGAGAGAGAAAGCATAAAGAAAGAGAGTCCAGTCCTCCAGCCTGTGTCCTCAGCTGTGGAGTGATCAAGTCCTCCAAACTCCTCCAGCCTCCAGCTCATTAAAAACACATCCCCTCTCCCCTACAGAGAACAGCAGGAGTGGCCGATCATTAGGCCTCTCCCTCTAATCACATGTGACACAGGAACGTTAACTCAGGAAACCGGGGAAACGAAATCACATTCACATAGAGAGCCAAGGAACGGAACCGAGGACTGGAACCACCACTAACACCCCGGGTTTTGGATCACAGACTGTGGGGACAATGGAGAAGAAGACGAGGCGATCAGAGGTGATGAAGTTCATGTTCATTTTCTATGTAACTGGATTAGATTTTTGTCAGAATTTTCTCCAGTGACAGAGGGAAAAATAGGTTATATCTGAGGTTCTCTTTTATACCTTTCTCATTCATGCCTACATGATTATATCAGCGATGTCACATCCATCTTATCCTCTTAAGAGGAACCTTAGGAAGGGCCTCTTTACCTCATATCACTATTTAACCATTTTGTATTCTTCCTCTCATTTTCCCATCTCTCCTTATATCCATGTCACTCTCTTTCTAAAGATCATGCAAAAATAACCCACCCATGTCAGGTGAGGGGGAGTCAGGTGGCTGAGCGGTAAGAGAATTGGGCTAGTAATCAGAAGGTCGCTGGTTCGATTCCGGCTGTGTCAAAAACGTTGTGTCCTTGGGCAAGGCACTTCTCCCTACTTGCCTCGGGGGGAATGTCCCTGTACTTACTGTAAGTCACTCTGGATAAGAGCGTCTGCTAAATGACAACATGTAAATGTAATATCTTCTGTTTATCTCTCATTCACCATCAATACCTGGCAGCTGTGAAGTGTATAATAAGATCACACACACACAGACATACAAACACACACTAACTCACAGACCTGCACACACACTCAGTCAATGCCACCGTGGGGGCCCAACCTTTTAACAAGCCATGTGGATTCATCTATTCAGTTTGTGAATGTTGATCATTAGCAGCAATAATCTGCCAACAATAAAACTGTATTCTTCCTCAGCATGTCTTGATGTTCCTCTACAATCTCAGATTCATGCTGTTCCACCAAGTCACATAGAAAACTGCTTCAAGAAAAATAACTTCCACCCTGCATGCGGCCCCACATCTGGTATGTGAAAAAACCCTGCACAGGGAACCTGGTGTCAATATCCCCTCTGCCCCTCCCCCCCCCCCCCACCAAAAAAAATGTTTTAATAGTCACAAAACGTCACTTAGCTTAGCAAATAATGTCAAATAATTCATTGTTGTTTATTCTCATCACAGCTTGTTCGATTTCTGAGCCAGAGTCAATAGGTTTGACACGCAGCTCATCCATCACAGCTCCAGACAGCCCTGTAGAGTGATGTCTGCCTGCTCCACAACATAAGCTGCACTTCAAACTCAGGATCACAACACAAAACAAAGATGAGAACCTGATGAAATGGCTGCTAGTCTTTATTTAGGGCATTCTTGAATGTGTGGCAGGAGTGTTGAGTTGGCAGTGAGCGAACCCGGGAAGTGGGAGTGTGGCGGGGGGGGGGGGGGGGGGGGGGGGGGGGGGGGGGGGGGGGTTGGGGAGCCAGACACTTAATCAATACCTAGCACCCATCACCTTAGCCAGACACTCATGACCCCCAGGGCTCGACAGCTCCACCAGCCTGATAAGAGACAGCACAGACCGTCACCGTCCCTCCAGGGAGACAGGGGAACTTTTATGCTTCCCTCGCCACCGAGCCCCAGTGATATTTGTGGGGGACAGGGTGTGTGTGACGTCATGTCTACCACCCACCACAAACCTTCTTTGGGACGAGGATCCAGCCATTAGCGGGACACGGTGGAACAAACAAACTACTAATTAAACTGCCATCATTAATTCACTCAGCATCCAATTACTGTCATCTGGGGTAACTTGCACAAAAGCTGGTTAATGAGAGTCAATTACATTATTGTGAAGAAATTAGTGTTTGGAGCCCCACCTGAGAACCTTCCTGTCACATAAACTTCAAAGAGACCCACCCAAAGTACCAAAATAAACCCATGTTTACCCGAGCAAAGACAAATATAAAAGTGTCTATGGTAGCCAGCCAGCTTGTAGTTAGACCCCTGGAATACCCTGAGCAGCAGCAACCATCCACAGCCTGAGGAAAATTACTGGATGGGACCAAACTCTTTAGGAGGATGAACACACAAGTTGAGACATTAAGTGCTCTGGTTCTCAGGTGTTGAGTCGCACTGAGTACGAGACTAGAGACTAGACACCCAGGTGTCTGCCAGGAAGAAAAATAAAATCTGTAGTTCATATTCAAATTCTGTCAGGTAATGTAAATGTTAACAGGTCATTTTTTAACCATAAAGCAGCCTTTGAAGATTCCTGTCCTCGTTTCTAACCACCACACAGTCAGGTCCAATGACATAAAACACATCACACACTGACCAATTCCAAAATTACAATGGCAAATTCTTATACAACCTCTCCCAAATCGCTGAGTTCAACTAGCATGTCAAATCTAATTTTACTCATAAAACAAAAAAAGCTGTGGGTTTGAATTACTGTGTGTGAAATGCTAGGAAGGAAGATGGGGGCTACTGTTATTGTCCAGCTGTACGTCTCTCTGTGAAATACAATTAATTTGCAGGCTGGTTGCAAGGCATTCCACTGAATTAAAACAGCCTCTGCAAGTCTCCGGTTACCTGAGTAGAAATGCCAACGGCTACAATACGTCCTCACACAGACACACGGCTACCATTCTACTTTGTTGTTGGCAGCCTATGTGAGTTCAGCTCCAAAATCGCTCCCAGTAAGACACAGAGACGCCTGAATACTTAAAGTTGAAAGCAACCAGACACACTTCACCAGAAACCCTTGTTGATTCCCATCACAGTTGTGCTACCCCGTTAGATATTCAGCCCTCACTGAGATTTAAAGAATGTTCCGCCAGGTAAGCATAACGACCTCAGATATCCTTACAAAATAATCACTGGGTCTCTGAGGGGAGTAAGGAGGAATAGCTGGAATAGATGGTCTGCTAAATGAATAAATGTCTCTGAAGTCTTAGAGATTTCCATTCTTTTGTCTTTACAGGTACAGTCTAAACTCAAAGTTAGTATTCGAGGAAATCCCTCTTCCTGTGTAACCACAGTGGGAGGAGCTCCCCACTCTCCAGACTTAGTCTCCATTGGGACATGACAGCTGAAAGACAGCAGGTGTCTGAGAGCTGACCCAGAACCAGTCTGTCATTCAGTCAGTCAGCCAGTCTGTCAGTCAGATCTCAGTTCCTCCATACTGCTCTCTCTTTCACAATCCATGGTCATTTTCCTGTCAGTTAGTACTCATTCTCCCCAGTTCTGGATGACTCACAATTGTTGGGGTGTATCTCTCTATGGCTAGTCATGACTAACAACAATAGTGTACCAAGACTCACCAACCCAAGAGATTTTTTTTAAATCAAAACCTTGAATGAATTCCTCCATTCTAACCCGAGATGTGCATGTGGTCGATGCCCGCAACATTTGGAAACAAACAAAGTCCCATGAGGCTGAGTTGAGCTGTCAGTGTTTCGTCGCTGCAGGGTCTGGAAGCTACATGTCAGGATGAGTTTGGAGTGGAGCGAACGAGAGAGACATATGGACCAGGACACACTCCTTATGTCCCAGAGAACCAAGACTGGGCTGTTGGAGATGGAAGGGGAGAATGAGAGCTAGACATGTAGAGAGTGAATATGTAGAGAAGCCATGAATCAGCTTCAGTGCTTGCTTGAACTTGTTTGCAGGTTTAAAACACAGTTTTACTGTGACACAGTAAAGAGATGACAGCAGACAGCAGGCCCGTTTGTAAGCTGCTGTAAACGAGAAGATGTCAAGATTCCATCAGTGATGACAACGCCACATGAATGTGAGACTGTGGACATCTTATGAAGCTTCTGGAAACAAAGCCTCTGAAACATAGCTGTATTTTTACTGGCAGCCTGCATCCAATGTCACAATGAGAGTGAAAATAAATAGAGGTTGAAAGGAATGTTGGATTGGTGGGTTTGAAAGCATAATATGAATATCGTAAAATCTGGGTTGAGTTTGGGGCTGTGTAGATCCTGTTCATTAGTACAGGAAACTACATAAGACACAGAAGATCAAACAAAATACAGAGCAAAGGGAGATCACGAAATACATGAATACAAACCATAACTAAATAAATACTATTCTCCTCATCTCTACCTTTCTCTCTCTCTTTTTTATTTTGCCTTAACTTTTAGCACTTCTCTCTCTTTTTGTCTCTCTGTCTTCTTTAATACAGACACAAACATACACATGCTTGCAGATGGACGTGTAGCAACATGTTGTCAGCCCCACTGAGTGACACAGCCCGTTCTGGGACAAAGGTTCCTTCCGCCCACCTGGCTGTGGGTGTCAAGCCTGTTGAAGGCAGGGTGTGTGTGTGTGTGTGGGGTGTGTGTGTGTGGGTGTGTGTGTGTGTGTGTGTGTGTGTGTGTGTCAGGGGTTAACTTTTCTCCAGCTTGCCGGAAAGATTCCTTGGCCCCCCGCCTGGACAGACTCCCAGACAGTCTTCATCACCAACTGTTGTCTCACACACACACCAAACGACATCAACCTCTGGCGTCTCATACAAAACATATGAAATCCCTGAACGGTCAGGTGTAGTGGATGACACCTTGTGATAGTCCAGAGTCTATTCCCTGGTTGTGAGGGCAGCCAGGGATGGAACATTTTCTCCAAATACCCAATCTACTGTTTGATCATCACACACTCTCCCCTGCAGGCGAAAAGGAAGCTGAAAATGCTCCAACTCAAAAACACAATTTCTCTTTTTCTCTTTTTGGACTCTCCTACTCACTGCTGCCCAGCTGTCTGTCCAGCTGACAGACAGCCGGACTCCAGATAATACAGCAACCTGGGTACGGACACTGTTCACATGCTTATCAAATCAGCTCTTCCCCACCTGGCAGAGCTGAGGAGTTCTGTGAATGCATGGAGAATGAAAATACCTTTCCCTTTCTCTCTCCCTCCCTCTCTCATAGATAACACTGCACTGCCTCCCTCCCTCCCTCTCACATAGAAAACCCTGCAATCAGTTAAGCTCCTTCACATGTAAGTCCCTCAAGAAAAAAAGTCATCTCCAATCTCCAGTGTGTGCTCCTTTGACAGACCCTAATAATCACTTAAGTTCTTAAGTGATTTTAATCTAATAAACACAACCCTAGAAGAGAAAGCCCCTTCCCTCCTCCTAAAGCAGAGGCTGGTAGAAGCTCAGTGACCCTGCTGAATCAAAAGCTGCAGGTGGAGGAGAAAGGTCTTCAGGCTCATGTGAAAGACAATAGCGGGGTGGATAAAGAGCAGCTTAACTGTGCTGGCTTTCATTAACTAGCGGCCTCGTGTCTTTGTCTCTGAGGCTATTGAACCCTCTACTCTGTCCGTGCCCCCTGCCCAATGCACCCCCCCTACTCATACCCTTTCCACACACACACACACACACACACACACACACACACACACACACACACACACACACACAGTTGTGGGTCCTCCTCAGAGTGAAGGGGTGGACATAGGATGACAAGTTCCAGGGTGTGACTAACGTGAGAGCTTGGTGGCTGCCGTGTGCCCCCCCACCCCCAACTACCCCCACCTCTCATCCCTGCATGGGAGGGGGGGGAGGCAGGACAATGTTCTGCCGCACCACCGCCCCCTCCCCCTCCCTCGCCCCCCTCCACAGACCATCATCCAGCCCCCGTCATCCATTCATGGCAGCTTCTTTCAGCAGGTCATTCAGACAGCCAATAAAGAGGCCGGCTCCTTCTGTGCATTATAGAATGTGCAGTGTCAGAAGGAGGGGGGAGTGGATTCCAAGAAGGCTCACACACTGACCGTAAGCCCCTCCTATCCCCTCCCTAAACTCAGCTGAACCTCTTCCCCTCTGTGGAGAACAGACAGGTCTCTTTGTGAAACAGTCCTCTGATGATAACCTGCCTAGTCATGAAGGAGAACCAAACCGGGACCGAGAGAAAGCAGACTATCTTAGTCATGAAGGGCAAACCCTTTGAAGGTTGAGTCTAACAAGCCGCGCATTGAGCATACAGTTTGTGTCCGGGTGCATACATAAGTGAACTGTATCTTGGTCTTGGTGAGTTGGAGTGATTGTGTGATTGTGTGTGTGTGTTTGTGTACAGCGTGCATGTGCAGCGTGTGCATCTGTGTGCGTCTGCATACAGTCCAGTATCGAGGCGGCTCCTGCCAATTTGATAGATGGAGAACTGGCCCACACGACCATGGCCAGGCTATCAGCACCTGTCCATGTTAACCCTCTGTCTACCACAGAACCCATCCAGCCCAGTGCTGCTCAGCCCAGAATAACACAGCCTCAGTCACTGCACACCATGGTACAGTCTCCAACACAGACATAGCTGTCCATGACTCAGTGACATTCCACAGAAAACCACGATCCTAGCACATTAGCAGCCCCGAACACAGCAGTTTGAAACCAGACCTCACCGCTCCACAGGGCCAGCAAGGAGAAGGAGAGAGCGTTGTGACGTCGCCTGTCTCTTGCTTGGAGGCACAATCGGAGTGAAAAATGAACCGAGCTTGCTGCTGACGTCAGCCGTAGATGGTCACAGAGAATGGGGTAGGGGTAGATTGGGAGCGTTTAGATCACCGGATGTTCTCTAAGACTGCCCAGATGGACACAACAGCCAGTCTAACTGATAACTACGAGGACAGGCATGTGTGTGTGGTGTGTGTATGGCCGTGTATGCACACCATAGACATCTGCATACTGTACAGTTATGCAATGTCACGCACACATACTCAAACACACAAACACACACATCAGGCTGTAGGTAGTGAGACAATCTCATCTCTGCCCATCTCCAAATCCTTTACGGCTGTGGATCCCAGTCAATGGGAGAGCCAGTGACAGTCTTTGTGCAAGCGAGTGCTTCACCAGACCAACCAATCCCAGAGGTGCCAGCAGACTGGAGATCCTCACTCCTATGGGCTGGTAAGACCACTACCCCCATGGGAGCCAAACGAAAGGACGCACTCCTCCTCTTCACCCAGCCCCCAAAATAGTGCATGTCGTAACCCATGACAAGGAAAGCACTTCACCTAGAAGATGGAATCTAAAAATATTGTCCCACATACGGCTCCAGGGAGGGGGGGGGTCATCCTCTCTATGTGGAACTCTGAGTTCATCACATCCACCGACAAGGACAGGGACCTCCAGATAGTCTTGGAGCTAACTCTCACATACATGGAGGTCTGAGAACTTCAAAACAGAATAGTGATGGTTGGAATTGTGTCACTTTCATATGTAAACCTACTGTAGGACACTGGTTGGAGCAGCATGATCATGCCAGTCTTCCTAACCTGAACAGTGTGGTGAGGGACGGGCAGGTGAAGCAGCAGAACCAGGATCTGTCCTGTAACATGAGCTCTTTATTATCCTCTCACAGCACCGTCACTGGCTGATCCACTGCTTGCCAAGGGAGATGGATTAGGTCCATAAAGAGAGACAAAGTACCTGTCAATAGCGCAGTAAAGATAACAACATGCGTGAGTGTGTGTGTCTGTGGGCGTGCCTAATTATTTTTCTCTCTTTCTTTCCTCCCTCTCTGCCGAACTGTCTGTTTATTCCCTCTAATCAAATACAGTACTATACATACTCCAAACACTCCAAACACCTTGGCCCCGTCTAACACTTACACTGCCATATGAGATTACATTTCCCCCACCAATCCTCCTCGAAACAAGACCAGGACTATGAGAACACAACCCATGTTGGCATGATGTCCTCCAGGTGTCACAGAACCAGTCTGGAGCAAGTCTAGAACCCTGAGAAAACATGGAACCACTCACTGGAACCCAGGGAGGGTAGAATGGAGTCCCTGGCGACAGTCCCTGTGAACAGGGCTGACACATCATCAGCATGTGAACAAACATACTTCTCCCTCTTCACCCACCCCCTATCCCCAGTCCCTCCCCCCTCTCCCACGCCCCCTACCCTCTCTATTTCTCCCTCTTTCCTTCTAAAACGGTGGTTATTCATTGCTATGTTTTCTGAGTGTTGAATTTCAAAACTGGACACTCCCAGACTGGCGCAGGATGTTCTGGGTCAACACTCTTAGATGAAAGCAACTCTCCCCTACCTGCTTCTTATCTCCCTCCCTCCCTCCTTCTCCATTGGGGCTGATCTGGCATCAAATAAGACCAGAGTCCTGCAGATAGCAGTTGCATTGAGAGAGACCTTGGTGCTAAGGCTCCCCAGGCACTGTTTGGCCAGATTCAATCTTGTTCATTCTCATTCATAATATTTACTGTAACTCAAGATGAAGGATTTTCGTATCATCCAGGTGTAGTAAATTGACAGAATACCACCGTGTGCAACGGTCTCAATTTATCTTAGGAACATATCCATGATTAAAGGATAACTTTTGACAATGGGCGTGAGCCTGATTTATAAAAGAAAACTAAATCTCGACATGGATGTGTACTGTACATAATGACTTAAACAACTTCGAATATAACCTGTTTGCAACACTATATATTTACTAAGAATGTTTCAACGAACTGTTCTGGGGCAACCTATACATTGCTGGAATAAAAGAGGAAGACAATAGCATCCAGTAGGCTATCAGTTGCCGACCCGAGAACGCTTTCCATCTCTCCAATTTAATGCGCGCGCACCTGCTCACACAAAAACACGAAAGGATGCATGCATGGGAGCGCCAGCACACACATGTTCGAATACTCCTATCCAATATGAACCTTGCCCCTACTTCCAAATGTCATTGCAAATATTGTAAATACATTGGCCTCCATTTCACTGTAGAATTATCTGGTAGTTAGCGCATGCTTTTGGATGCACCTGATGTTGTCCATCAATACAATTAATCAAAGAATGTTACGCGTTTAATCCCAAACACGATGAAAACAAAATTATCCTTTTACTTTACGCGACAGGTGAAATGGCTGTTTCGACAGTGAGACTGTGACATCACACAAAGAGTAGACTATTTTGGTTTTCTGTTACGAATCGGAGTTGTGTTCTAACTGTCGTGCCTACTTTAGGATGTACAAGAGATAACAATGAACGTAAAATATAAGCCCACATAACAAGACACGCTTTATTTGTTCACTAGCCTATGTTTTTTAATAATTGGATAATTTGTGTAGGTCTTGGAACCATCAAAATTTCGGGTCTTACCGCTTGTTGTTATCTCCCCTCGAGTCGTTTGAAGCGCATTTCCAAGACAGTGTAAAACTAAAACAACTCCAACAATAAGGTCGAATGTCTTCACACCCGCCATATCCGAGGTCCACAGGTATTGGTTATGTCCCCTTTATATGGATATTTGTTTTTCATACACAAATTGTTTTCACGTTGACTCCGTAACTGTGCCTCTCCAGGAGCCAGTGTTTCCACAGCGAGACCTGTCTGTTCTGCTCGCTCTAACAGGAACAGCGGACGTTCGGTGTTGTTTGTTTGTGTTTGTGTGCGTGCTTGCTTGTGCTGGGTATGCGAGAGTGCGCGCACACGCTCGTCCAAACAGGTCCCAGTTCACAATCCAAAAAAGCAACACAGTTCAAAATATTGAGGTCATCTAAGCTCCGCGGCGTAACCTACACAGATCTCATTCCGACGGTCCTACCCGAGAAGGAGAAGGAGGCGCAATGTGGGCTGCGCTCTCGAAAGAGCAGGGTGCACTGTCCCCTCTCCCCCTCTCCCCCCTCAATCACCAATTCACCAATAGTGTTCAGTTTCTTACAGTGAGTGCCACCCCTTCATCACACACCCAGTTTACTGTAAGCTACTTACCACAATTAGGTGTACAGGAGCGTATCCGTTCATCTGCATGTATTTTGTACAGTTACACTAACGGGTATCCTACATGTTTTCCTTGGTGTCGGTCCACACATTGGTACAGGGCAGGAATAAAACCAAAGACTAATACTATAGCCTATGATGTGCATCATTAAGTCATCTCATCACAAACGTGACAGGGCAAAATAGTAAAATCCTTGCTTTCCATGTTGGTATAATTACTTTAGATCACTTAGGGTAGAGATGTATCCCATAAGCTCTGCCTGGACCTCCTCCATGGATCTCTCAACCGGACACAGGGCTGCCTACTCTGGACGGTGTCCTATTGTATCCTGCCTGTTTCATTTACCTTCCAGGACTTTAATGCGTTTGCACATATCAATGTTAAATTTAAGGTTAGCCCTATACTTTTGCACAACGGTAGGGGCATCTGACAAGGTTGGCCAAATGGCCAGAACACTAAGTTTCCCTCTCTTCCTCTGTTGCTGGTTGAGCTCTCGCTCCCTGCGCACTGCCTTCTGTGGCCATTCCATGGCTTTGAGTTTAAAAACTTCAATATTTTCCCACATTGAGTTATGCTCGCTTTGTGGAATGGGTACTTGTCTTCAAAGGCTACAGCCTCGCTATTGTCCTCTGCTGAACTCTAGCCTATACATGGGACTAGAAAGGCAGTTTAGGGAAATTGATGGCGTGTTGCAATCATATGACAAATTATATTCTGTTGAATACAGAATTGCAGCCAAAGAAGTATTATGACAACATAAAAATGCAAACCCTGCAAAAGGTTATTTTAATTACAGCTTTTAGATATGGTTGACAATTTAGGCTATTGTAGCCAGGCTATAGTAGCCTAAACCAGCGTATAAATGATTGGAGCGGGAAAGGTATAGGATGTTATTCCAAGACCGTACTGAAACACACTCAAAGTAAAAATGGAAAGTTCGGCAAATTACAATTGAGTTAGTCCATGTATCATACCTGGACAAAGTAGCCAACTTGACCTATAGGTATCTTGCTTGCGCACCACCTGGATGGTTGCAGCGCTGGTATGAGCGCCCTCTTTCGGCAATAGCTTTCTGTAAAGTGAATATGTAACAGGTTGGCGTAGATTTTTTCTGGATCCGTCATTCAAGAAACGTTTAAATAGATTATTACTATCACGCTGATTAAATGAAAGAAGAAATGAAACTACTGCAGCCTAAATTTGCATAATATGATTAAATAAATATGATGTAATGATTATCATTATGAAGACAATTTGGTTTTAGCAAAACAAGGCTGTGTTAGACTGCTTTCTCTGATTTCACCTATTCACGAACATGACAGCCATTCCTCGAGACCGTGTTTGGCAACCGGCTGGGAAAGCTCCTCACTTGCTTTGCCAGGCAGCACATGTGGACCAGTCTTTTGGTCTGAAATGGCTGCCGTCCACGCCTTAGAACTCTCTCCATTCTCCCTCTACCCCTGTGGTTGGCTGTGATCCTGCCCAGGGAGAACCAGTTGGACCACATACATTTTCAAATTAAGACACCCTCACCATGGGAACAAAGAGGCCAACAGGACCTTACCATAGTTATGGAAAAGCTTCATGGAAATACAATTATTTTCATTTCATAAAGACCTCCTTTTGTAGGTAAATGTTGGCAGACAGGCATGAAATCATGCATGCAGCATTTGTTGATAATATGAGTTTTGGAAATGATTTAATAAACTGGAAGACTAGTTTATAGTTTATAATCTAAGTAGGCAGCTAGCCTACCAGTGCCAGTTAATCAGGATGTCAACAAGTCACAGCTTTGCCAATCCACTGTCCACCTTCCAAAGCCCACCTTCATTGAGTCCCACATTATACTATATAGAGAAAAATGATTGCATACATTTGGGAGGGGAGTCAGCCAACAACCCCAGTGCAGCACTGCTAACTGGATTTGTCGCCTATCTGGAGAGGACAGAGGGCTGTGTCAAGTGAATACAGTGGGCGATACTGTACCAGCACCAGCTAAGTGTCTGTGACAGCAGAGGTTGGCTGGATGAGGGGAGTTGTGGATGAGTTTCACTGTGGATTAAGAGATGGGGACCAGGCTGTTTATGCAGCAGGCCAATACTGGGGAAGGAAAAAAGCCAGAGACTCACACAGGTACATTAATGTCCTAGTATGTTGCCTGACAACAGCTCATTGTGGATGTGAGGATTGGTGGTTGCTAATGTTTCCACTTGAGTTTCACCACATATTTCCAGCTTGAATACATTGCTATGCACTGGATTGGCAGTTCTGGATTTGTCTGCTTCTGAATGTTGCTGTTGGCTACTATTACTTTTGACGACCTTGGAAATCTTATTAACAACATGCAGTAATCTTTGATCTCAAGTTCAAGCTGTTTCAAACCTCAAAAACAGCAGACTGTAGAGGAGGTTGTTGGAGGTTGGGGGGGGATTATCATGATTTTGAAATTCTTTCACTTCCTTGTAAAAATGTTCAAACAGAGATGTTGAGAAATTGCTTGGGTTTATGTTGTGGTGATATGACAATTATTATCTGCTGACAAGGTTAGACTGGAGACTTCCACATCCCTTTATTTATCCATTTGTCTCAAAGTTGGGGGCCAAGCAGTAGATGTTTTTCACAGGAACATTGACATCTGAACTGCTGGATACTGGACCAAATCCATGTATCATTCTAGATACACAACATTGGCATTCGCTTACTGTATGCACATATCATGTACTTACATTTATGCTAATGTACAATGGCACAATACCTACATTGTACTGTGTGTAGACAGTTTACAACTTACACGCAAATTATTACACTGAGGGGATTACAAAGACTTAAAGTCAGAAGGACAAAATCATTCCAAAGTTTGCTAATGTTTTATTCGCCCATAATGTAGTTGGGCACTTGTGCGGTGGCCATCAAGGCCATAAAGCTGATTGGAGTGTTGTAGCCGTAGTGACTTCACTCAGGGGCCTGGGTGGAATGGGATTCAGCCTCCTTCAAAGTGGCCGGCCAGGGCAGAGTCAGAGCCAAGACGCCTGCCTCCAAAAGAGCTTTACAACTCTCTACTGCTGACAAAACTCTCTCTCTCTCTTTCTCTCTCTCTCTCTCTCTCTCTCTCTCTCTCTCTCTCTCTCTCTCTCTCTCTCTCTCTCTCTCTCTCTCTCTCTCTCTCTCTCTCTCTGTCTCTCCCTCTCTCTTTCTGTTGTTTTGGCGTAAATCACTTTTCTTTTCAAGGAGTGAAATCATTGCACGGTGGTGAAGAGGCGGTGGGTCTAGTCTCCTGCTCTGATCATCATGTTTCACCAGTGTGAAACAGGATCACAGACTGGAGGGAGCCAGAGCCCATACAGGGCAGGTCAGACACAACCCCCCCCCCCATCTCCATCTTTGTCCATGTTCTTATTTTTACTCTCTCTCTTGCTTCTTTTGTGTAGCACTTATATTTGACTCTCTCTCGCTCTCTTCCTCTCTCTCTCTCCTATTTATCTCTCTTTTTTCCTATGTCTCTTTCTCTCCTCATTCTATGTAATGCAGCTTATTGACTCATTCGATTAAGTTCTGCTTGAGGTGTAATGTCAGGCGGAGACAACTTAAAAAATCGTTGAAAAAGGAATGAGAATCACACACAAATCCGTTCACACCTAGCAGGCACCTCAGGATAGCCAGGGCTTCTCACCCGGCGTACATGGCACTTACAGCACTCTTGTAGGGAGTCAGGTGGCCGAGCGGTGAGGGAATCGGGCTAGTAATCCGAAGGTTGCCAGTACGATTCCCGTCATGCCAACTGACGTTGTGTCCTTGGGCAAGGCACTTCACCTTACTTGCCTCGGGGGAATGTCCCTGTACTTACTCTAAGTCGCTCTGGATAAGAGCGTCTGCTAAATGACTAAAATATAAATATAAATATAGAGTAAAGAGTTTTAGAGCAACATCATGTACAGAAGAGTCCCTTAGCTTTCCACTGTGCAGATGGTGTTCATTCCCAAAGCTCGTTCAGGGCAGGTCCTGCCAGGTGAGTCTCTCAGCACTGAGTCTCTCCACAGTGCTTATGGGCCCTGGCACTGGAATGAAAGGAGAAGGTTGGGACTGAGTGTCTGTCACAGCCCGGCTAAAACACTTTAATGACGGTGAGCCACAAAGAGAGAACAAGGTCAGCTCTGTCCTTTTCTTTCCACTTCTCCGTCGCCTGGCCACCGGGAGCTTTTCCGTCCCACAACAGCAGATGTTCGCCAAGTTTCGAGATGTACTATTGAGGGGATATGGAAACTCAAGTGGCTTGCAGTTTGCTTGGGAAAGACTCAATGTGGTGCACCCCACAAAGATACAATACACATCTTTGACTGACTCGGTTGAGTTTTTCTCAGCTAAATTGGAGAACTTTTGGAATTTCACATCACACATAGTCAAAAATAACCCCTCAGGATTTATAGTAATTAATAATTAATGGCTAAAATGACGAAAGCCTCTTATTATGATCTTATTTTCATGGGCTGAAATACAGACCGAACTTCCCAAGCATCATTCCCATTGATCTAATTTGATTGATCTCACATGAGCAATCTAACTGAAACACTTTTTCCACAGTAAAATAAACTGGTGCCCTTTAAACACCGCTTCTCTGCAATCAATCAATCTGCCAGGCCTCGTTTTTGTGTTTCATAGGGAAAACAGCAAAACGATAAACCTCAAAATCGCGTTAATTAAGGAATGCTTCAAGAGATATTGACTTGAATTAAAAAAGTTAATCAAGCAAAGGGGGTCAATAAGGGGGAGCGCATTGAAGCAGAGAAACCAACTCAATGTTTAGGGTTTGCTGAAGTGGATTAGATAATTGGCTATTGCCTATCACATTCAGCAATATAAATTTCTTTGAAGAAATTATTACCCCCCCCCCCACACACACACACACAATCAAGACAGAGAGAGTTGAGGACTCATTCTAAACTGTTGGAGAGAAAGTTATCTTTCACATTGACTCGGCAGACCTGAGACTATGGTTACCGGGTGTAAGGGACAGAATGAAGAGTTGGCCTGGACTGAGAGACAGCAGGGCTGAAGTGGAGGATGGGCAGAAACCCAGGAACACACTAAAGGCCGTAACAGTTAGCCCTTTCCTCTCATGCGGCACCTGCCACTGTTACGCCTCATTTAGGAAGATACATTACAACAGTAAGCAAAGTGAAGGCCAAGGTTTTTGAAAAAATATTGTTTTGGCTCGTTTGCCAACTTTGAGGGTCAGGAATCGTTACATTACATGAGGCTTTCGGAGAGTGTGCACTGGGTGTCAATAAAACACTGACCTTTGCCTCGGCTCCAGGGATAGCTAGCATAATTGGAATAACAACAGGCTGGGTGAAAACAGCTGACTGGTGTTGCTTTACAGAAGTGCGTCAACAAAAGCCCAATGATGGGAGCTGCGCTGGTCTGGCTAAATGCTTCCAGGAGCTCTCCTCTCCCATTCAGTGGAGAGAATAACGATGGTTCCAGAGACTGAGTCCAAGCTCCCAGGAACAATAGGAGAAGAGAGAGAAAGGTGGTGGTGGTGGGGGGTGGGGAGTGGGGGAAGCGCGGGGGAAAAGGCAGTTGGATGCACATTCTCAGTCAGCTGACTGTCACGTGAGTAGTGTGGGGAGATTAAATGAAGAGAAGGGAAGGAGGAGGTGTGTGTGTGTGTATGTGTGGGGGGGGGGGGGAGGTGCATATGTAACATGTAGCATTTTTAAGTGAAAAGGACCTGTGTCAAATTATCAAATTATTTTATTAATTCAGGAGACATTCACCTTGTAACACCTTGTAAAGAGCACAGCTCAAAAAATTTTTTTAGTCATTTTACATTCTGCAGAAAGCCGGAAAGAGACGGGGTACTCATAACTGCCTCAATACCGTTATACAGTCACAGGTTTGGATCGCTCTGTATCATTTTATTACTGAACAACCCTACTCAACGCCACTGAATGTAAATTTAAAATGCCAAATCATGTTGGAACACAGGCTGATACATTGCCTGAATTAAAGATTTACGATGATCCAGTTCCTCACTATTAGAAACATATGTTGAGACATGCTGGAAGTACACAAATCCGAACCTCAAAACAGCTCAACTTTACGCAGAAAACATGGACCGAAAAGGTGCTGAGAGGATTCATAACATTGGTTGCCAGATAGCTTCACAAATACATTTCTGAATATTTCACCAAGGCTGTTGTCCATCCTGGGCTGTGATGGTGATAGTAACATGACTATTATGGCTGTTGTTATTTGATGTTGTGATGTGTGGTTATGCCTCTGAGCTGTTGTTAGCTGCCCCAGCTGAGGGGTACTGGTACAGTGGGTTTGGGAAGGACAGTCTGGCATCTCTGTCCCCTGGACCCTGGAGTACACGCACGCATGCAAACACACACAAACACACACACAAACACACAGACACAAACATATTTTATACATACAGACAATTATGGTAATTTTCAGTGGCCTGTCAGGGACTGTGTGTGTTGGAACCCTCACCTCCACATTCCTCCTCCAGGGGTAGACGCTGATGGGCAGCCCAGGACCCTCACCCATCCGTGGGTTAGAAGCAGGGGAGGCCCTGGGCCTCACCTCCAGGGAGGGGGGCTGGAGACAGGGTGACGGAGCAAAATAAAAAAATAAAAAGATGAGAAGATGAGGAAGAAAGCATGGATACAAAAAGTGGATGTGAAACACAAAACAAACAATGTGTGTCTATATTGTGGGTTTCTCATGCTTACTGCAAGAGGAAAGGCCTCTCTCATTTTAGACTCTCTCTCTCTCTCTCTCTCTCTCTCTCTCTCTCTCTCTCTCTCTCTCTCTCTCTCTCTCTCTCTCTCTCTCTCATTACACACACGTAAAATACATTAGTACATAATAAAAATTATGACATCTGTCTTGGTGATGTTTATGCAGTTTGCACTCCTGCTGGGTTGCTTCTCAATGGTAGCGGAGAGACTGGAGAGCTTGGATCTAATGCTCCAGGCATCTCTCTCCATCTCTCTCTCTCATGCTGTCTTTTACCCCCTCCTCTCTCTCTCTCCAAACACATACAAAAATTGATGTTCCCCTTCTAAAAGGACAATCGTGGAGGACATTGTTTAACCACTAGGACCTTTAGCTATGTCAGATGTGGTTAGCTGACCTATCAATACAGAGAGGTGGAGTAATGTGATTTAAATGGTTGACTAATCCCAACTACACATTCAAAATTAAATACAGAACATACTAAAGTGATTGATAGGGGCTCCGTACTGACCTCTGACCTCCAGTTAAAGGCCGCGTTATCCATCACGCCATAGTCCATGAGATCATGCTTACTGTGGAGTCAGCACATTAGCACATTATCATCCCTATCTTCCTCCTGCTCTTCTGCACAACATCCTCATCCTCTTCTTCATCCTTATCTTCCTCCTCCTCCTCCTCACAATCATCCTCCTCCTTTTCATGATCATCAATGTCACCTCCTTCTCTTCCTCCTCATAGTCATTGTCATCTTCATCATCAGTATAACATCTTAAACCACTGAACTTACATCAAAGATTGCTTCTTCAAGAACAGAAACACAACAGAGACTGTGATTCCCGCTATCAGAAGGACCAGTCCAACAGCTATTCCTGCGTACATGGTCTCTGAACAGAACACGCAACACATGGGTACAGACTGTAAACACATCCTGTAAACAAATCCATCACTTTGACCGACAGTCTGTCTTAATGTAAACTCATTGACGCCTGTACATTTCAGTAATTAAATTAAAGTAAATAATTTTCTTTGAATTCTAAATGAATTCTAAATGAATATAATGAATCATTTACAAATCACAACTCTTATGGTATAAAAGTCTAGTTTCAGAGCTTGTGTTAGAGAGCAAGATTTGTTTACCTAGTTTTGAGTCAGGTTCAGGGGGTAGGATGGAGGGAGAAGGCTTCTTTTTCACATGGCACCGGATGCCCGTCCAACCAGGGGAGCATCTGCAGTCATAGATCCTCACGTCACAGACTGACACTGGCATTGAGAGGCCAGCGTCGACCACTCTACTGTAGCATGGCATCTATTCATACTGAGACTTTGGTGACGGACACAAGGAACAGTAAAATGATGACAGATTGGGACATTTCGGCCCTGACAGAGAACACAGATGGCGGCATGGAATCCAACCACACAGGACAAAGGGGGACACCCACTCTACCAACTAAAAACATAAAAGTACTCATATTGAAAGCTACTAGTTTCATCTTTCAATCTTACACGGACATAAAGCACAGCAAGAAAAGTACTGTATAAATTGTGATCTCTGACAAATGGTTGTAGTACTGCCCCTGGGAAAATAACTGCTTCTCAAACGTATTCTCATCCAAGTCCACATCTGTTCAATATCATGGCTAGAATGTGGGGAAAGAGCCATGTATGAGATGGTCGAATGCAGAACACGCTGCTTACATTAGGGCTGTTTTATCTTCATTAGGGTACAGTGGGCTAACTGGAAAGGTTGTGTGGCCAGTGTGTGTATTTGTGTGTGTACTGTACATGTAGGCGTGTGTCTATGTGTATGTGTGTGTGTGAGCCAGCTGAGATGGCTGATGGTGGACTGTCCTTGGTTTAGGTTCCAGCCCACCAGGTGTATTGGGACTAGTATGCCAATGATAGTGTGAAGCCACTGTTTAGACAGGCAGTGCGTGGTGGTGGTGGTGGTGGTTGCAGGGGGGTGGAGAGGTGGGGGGGAGGGGGAAGTAGATGATCACGAATGGGGGGTGTATTGGTCACAAAAAGACACAGGGAGGAACAACATTTGATGGTTGAAAAGAAACAGAGAGAGAAAGAGCAAAAGGGAGATAGAGACAATAGGATAAAGGAGAAAGAACAAGAGAGGAGAGGAGAAGAGAGATCAGAATTCTCTATGCCAATATCACCCCCCCCCCCCCCCCCCCCCCCCCCCCCCATAGCTTGGCACATTAGAGCAATGCACAATGTTAAAGACGGATTCAGCCCAACATTCCTGGAGGGAAACAATTTGCATTTAAATGTGACATTCTCACGGCATTGTGGGAAAGGACAGAGGATAGCATAGCTCTGTCAGTCAAGTGACTTTGGAGTCCAGATGCCCCCACTCACATAAACTCCCTGCCCATCTACATGCCCCAGAGCTGCTGTAACCCCTGTCTCAAGCAGAAAAACACACCAAAACTGAGGGTGACTGACAAACCATTATGAAATCAACAAAATCAACCATTTAGATAGTTTGATAAGACCTGAATAGATTCTGAATAGATTTGATATTTCCAGATGTCATCTGCAACAGACATATCAGTGATGTATAGAATATTGATTATGTATCAGCTCAAGTATCTGAGGATCATCAGGTCTGCGGACGAAAATCTGAGCCAGGAGCAACTTCTGAATATGCTCCAGTCTCTCCCAGCTCTGGTCTCTCAGGCCATTGTGGGTTTAGGAGAACCAGAGAGGAGGAACAGAGAGGAGGACCGTGGAGGTTCAGTCACAGTCCCACCAAATTCACAGGATTAGTCTAATGTTCTGGTCTTTTGCCGACCACTCCCGCAAACTAGACCTCTAGGGGGGGGGGGGGGGGGGGAATGTTCACATTTTGACCAGGAACATCTATGAAAAGTCCCCTTGGGGTAAAATGTGTGTGTGTGTGTGCGTGTATATGAGTGTGTTTCTGTGTGTATGAAAGCTGTTGGGGGATAAGCTTAGACTCCCCTACGGTCTGTGGAGCGTGTCTTTTCCAGGGAATGAAACAAGACTGATGGGATTTCCATGTTTTAAGGCAGCCAAAAGTGAGAGAAAAGGAGAAGGGAGCAAGGAAAGAAAAGAACTAGCATCTATCTTTGTTTGTGTCTGTTTGCGTGTGTGTGTGTGTTTGTGTGAAAGAGGGAGACAGTGAGGGAGGGAAACAGAGGTAGAGAAAGAGTGTGAAAGTATGTATCTGTATGTGTGTGCTGCATCTGGGTGTTGTTTGTACTCCTACTCACATGCAAACCGGCCCATGATTCTCCACACGGCACAAGCCGTGATCCAAACAGTAATTTGGTTGACATTCTGTCAAAAGACCAAGCGCAGAGTTCAACATCATCCTGTTAAACAATGTGAGGGTAGCAGAGACATACTAAAAAGATAACTCCATGTTTCCAACATCCTACTGTATATCCTATGTCCTCCTTGTTCTCAACACTGTACCGCCAGATAGCTGTGTCTTACAATAGCCACTCGTCATGTCTTATTGACCATATTCGACCATTTTCTCTATTTAATGATCATGCAGAAGAAATTCTGGACTCTGGCCTGATGGGCCAACTGGGATTCTGAATTACATCAGAGAAGTTCTGGCACTGCCTGGAGTGACCTATGAAGTGGGCCTTCAATACAGAAAAAGCACCTTTGGGCAACACACAGATGGGTTTGAAGGCAGGAGGACAGTTTATAAACCCCACGATTCATCCCCAAAGCCCAGTGTTCTTGCCAGAATCCATCCAAACATCCCCCACCCAGAGCCAGCTCACCCACCTCAGAAATCCAGCATTCATTTCAAGCCCAACAAAACACATTGACTGGCGCCAGAGAGAGACAGGTGCAAAAGGCACCAACAACATTCAAACGTTACCATGGCAGCTGGACTCATCGGCATGGAAGGTGAGACAGTCGACAGTTTGGTCGCAGCGTTGGAGCTGGGGGAAACACCTGGGGGGGCTCTCACACACCAGCTCCCCCACCTCACACTGCAGCAGAGCTGGGGGGAGGCACAGCAGAGGACAGAGAATGACATGGAGAGTTGAGGAACTGATGGGTTTAGTACAGAGAGAGACAGAGAGACAGAGAGACAGGGAGACAGAGAGAGAGTTAAAGAGGGAGACAAAGAGAGTGTTCCGACCATAAATCACAATCAATATATTATTTAACAGAAGGAAACTTGAGTGATCGCTCTGGCTGGATTTGAAGCTTCGTTCACACATCCCTGCTTGGGTGTTCTCGAGCTGTGTGTGAGACTCACTACACACAAGCACACATACAGGCACAGACAACACACACTTACGGCAGCTATATTCGTCCTCTCCATTGGGGCAGTCAGGGACCCCGTCACAGCGAAATATGGAGGGCAGGCAGCTGGAGTCTGAGCACTGGTACTGGTCTCGGGGGCAGCGGTCCTGGGGGGGCACGGTGCCCGGGGTCAGGCTGGGACACTGTTCCTCATCTGATTGGTCAGCACAGTCGGCCTGGCCGTCACACCTCCAGCTCAGGGGGATGCAGTAGAAGGAGTAGAGACACTGGAACTGGTCTGGGTCACAGGTCAGGGGCTGGGGGGTCACCAGGCCTGGGAATGACACAAACACACACACACACCCACAAGTTTACACATAGACAGTAGACACACAGACACATACACACATAGACACACATGGACATACAGAGACACACATACATGGACACACACACATGGACACCCACACAAATGTATGCATACACACACACAGACACACACACACACACGCTCACACACAGTGTATAAGAACAGATGGCATGAATGCCTGCAAGCATAAGATGTGTTTCCACACTTGCAGGCAGGCCTACACACACACCCACAAACACATATTTTGGAACACATAAAAGAGACTACTTGGAAGACCAACGGCAACTCTCACTACACATCCTCTAGCAACACAGAGGGCACTTTCTACTTCCTTTTTGCTGTCTATTCTCCTCACAGAGTGTGAGGAGTCCTTGAATCGAATGTGTGAACTTGTAGTGGATTGTGTTGGCTCTAATGATCTAGCCTGGGCAATTGAACAGGGAGAGAGAGAGAGAGAGAGAGAGAGAGAGAGAGAGAGAGAGAGAGAGAGAGAGAGAGAGAGAGAGAGAGAGAGAGAGAGAGAGAGAGAGAGAGTGCATGTGGGCATGTGTGTGTGTGTGTGTGTGTGTGTGTGTGTGTGTTCATGGAGGCAGAGAGGAGAAGAGCAGTGAAGAGGAAGCCACAGGCAGGCTGCTGTTATAGGTGGTGGGGTGTGGGTGGGGGAGCAGGGGAGGGAAACAACACAATACAAATGTAATTGCTTTTCTCCCCCATTGCTCTCTGCTCTCCCCAGCTCTGACCCAGACTCCACAGTGAATTTATATGGGCCTATGGGGCAACAGGCTCCATTAATTCAAACACTTCCCCTGCCTAAAGAGAGCACTTTATAGACAAGACGAAAGGAAGGAGGGAGGGAAAGAAGAGTGTGGGGAAGAGTGAAACAGAGAGATGAACCAAGGAAATAGGGTGTTATTCAAATGCGGGAAGGTGTGGGAAGGGTGAGAAAAGAAGAAAGAGAAAAGGTAGGGATTGATGACTGTGAGAGAGAAAAAGAGAGAGAGGGAAAGAGAAATAGAGAGAGAAGAGGGGAGAGAGTAAGGACAGAAACACAGACAGCGATGGAAAGAGATAACCTACCTCCAACTGTACACTCGGGCGTGAAGGAGATGTCATCCAGGGCGATGTCCGTCCAGATGTCTCCGCCCACCTCGGCCTGGAAGCGTACCCTGAACGGCCCCGGGTTGGACACTATAACGTTGGCGTAGGACCACTGGTCTCCGTGGTTACCGCTGGCGGCCCACATTAGCAGACTGGT
Source organism: Osmerus mordax (assembly GCF_038355195.1). Taxonomy (NCBI): domain Eukaryota; kingdom Metazoa; phylum Chordata; class Actinopteri; order Osmeriformes; family Osmeridae; genus Osmerus; species Osmerus mordax. Next base: position 11,259,619 of record NC_090064.1, read on the forward strand.
TCCACTGGGTTCCAGGGTGAAGACCTGACAAAACCCAGAAACAGGTATGAGCACCAGGTCAGACACTGTCTGTCTGTGTGTCTGTGTGTCTGGAGGGCTGTCCTTCTGTTTGTTTGTCTGCCTGCCTGCCCTTCTATACTATGGACGTGCTGTAAGCTGTCACGTCATGACATTCACAAATGTAATTTAATGTGCATACAGGGCAGAGATGCACAAGTGAGATAAAATAGATGAGACTACCTCTGACTGGTGTAGCCAGCTAGTAAGCTGAAACACTGAGATGTAGGTCAATCAGGAAGGAAGGGGAAGTTTCAAGAGGACAATCTTATTCTTGGTCAGGAAAACTTATCCTACAAACGAGGGCTCAACATGATTCAAAATAGTAGGGAGGGGTATCTCTCAGGAGAGGCGTGGCAGTGGTGTTGGTCTCACCTTTAGAGTACCCATCTTCTCAGAACCAAGCATGTGAAACCAGAAGCGCAGGTGGCACAGGCCGATACTGGCCGGGAACAGGTGTCGCGTCGTCACCGTGGCGATGTCCCCCTCCCTCTGAATGGCTGAGTGGACGTACAGGTACCTCCCCCCTCCGTCTGATTAAGATAAACACACACACATAAGTATGTACATACACACAACCACACATGAACACGCTCACACACACATACACGGACACACACACACATACACTGGCTGTATCAGTGATCAAGGATAGCTCCAGTGAAGGGTTTCCAGACATATAGCATCCCGCAAGGACAAGTTCCATAAGTACATGCTGCCACTCTCTTACATCCTCACACTGATGCAACAGCCCAGAAACCAGTCTGAACTTGAAAGTTGAATCATGTAAGTTAGTGTTGTGTCTAAGATTAGACTACTGTGTTGCTTTGAAAGGCCTTTTGTTACCTTGTGTTGTGTCATGCAGTGCTTAGCATTGTGTTACAAATGACTGAAGTGTTCTCTTCGAGGGGAGGTCAGAGAGGAGACACCAGAGGGGTGAAGCCAGAACAAAGGAACGGTTTTCCACATCAACTGGAAGCGGAATTTTCTGTACATTAGAAAACCTTTGGGACTGTAAGACCACCTTGTCCACCAGACAGCACAGAGTCCTGAGGGCTTGTCCACCAGACAGCACAGGGTCCTGAGGGCTTGTCCACCAGACAGCACAGAGTCCTGAGGGCTTGTCCACCAGACAGCACAGGGTCCTGAGGGCTTGTCCACCAGACAGCACAGGGTCCTGAGGGCTTGTCCACCAGACAGCACAGGGTCCTGAGGGCTTGTCCACCAGACAGCACAGGGTCCTGAGGGCTTGTCCACCAGACAGCACAGGGTCCTGAGGGCTTGTCCACCAGACAGCACAGGGTCCTGAGGGCTTGTCCACCAGACAGCACAGGGTCCTGAGGGCTTGTCCACCAGACAGCACAGGGTCCTGAGGGCTTGTCCACCAGACAGCACAGGGCCCTGAGGGCTTGTCCACCAGACAGCACAGGGTCCTGAGGGCTTGTCCACCAGACAGCACAGGGTCCTGAGGGCTTGTCCACCAGACAGCACAGGGTCCTGAGGGCTTGCTCCCTCGTGTCCTTCTCCCTCCACCATAAACTGGGATTTGTCTGTGGATTGTTTCATGGGACCCCTTTGGACCCTGTATCTCTGGACACCAGTGATGATGCAACCTGTGGGTGTCCCTCTGTGTGTGTTTCGGGTCCTCTTTGTGCTATGGTCTCACAGCGTGCCTCCAAACCATTTGTGTGTGTGTGTGTGTGTGTGTGATACTGTCCGAGCCTATCGATATGCTTCACAGAGGGGTCATGAGGTCAACCCGGACACCAGAGCGTACCAGACAGGCCTCCACTGCGTGTATCTTTGCGATCAATACAATGTGTGGAGTAGCCCCTCCCTGGGGTGAGTGTGTGCGTGTGTGTTTGATCGAGGACGTGTGTGTCATATCATGGCTCGACAGAGGAAAACTGTATCCATCCCTCTTACAAAACAACATTGTCCTTGTCGAGTTAATGGGTCAATCTATTATGTATTGTGCCACATATTAGATAACTGTCTTTTTACAGTGTGAAACACGGAACACCCACACACACATGCACCTCCTATCTCCAACTACTCACTACACTATCCTACCACGGTAAACAAACCCAATATCCGATGAACACCCCTTGAGTTGCCAATAAACAGAAGAATGCCTAAATTTCCTGGGAGGAAATCCTCTCATGGCTCTGGGAACATCACTGATCTGCCTCAGTGCTCCGAGAGCAGCTCCAAATCCACACCAGGAGATTGCCTGTTGCTAGGCACCATCTAACAGCAGACCAAGGGCTGGGAAAAGCCATCTACCTGCAGCCCAAGAGATTAGTGAGACTTTTGGCCTCTGCTATTCTGCTATTCCACAGATTTTAATCTATTCTATTCTTTGCTACTCTACTGTGACGGTACTCTGGGGCAGACTTACCAGGGCTGTGGTCACCGCTAGGTCCCGTCCCGGGAGTGTCACTCTTCTGGCCAATCCTCCAATCACAGTCATTGCCAGGGTCCTGAGACAGCTGGCAGGTGTCTTCCCATTGGTCCTCGGGCATGTTGAAGTTACAGGCACCTGGAAGGCCTAATATGTGGTCTGGGAGGCGGGGGAAGAGGGATAGGAACAAGCAAGTGTGGAAAAGAAAGAAAGAGGTTGGAAGAGGGATTGAGTGTGTGAGAGAGGAGGAGATAAAAGTAAAGAGCTAACAAGACAGGTGTAATGGAAGGGGATGACCTAAATTGATGTCCACGTTGTGGTGGGAAAGTGATTGGACAGCTCAGGGTTCCAAGCCCTCACCACAGTATCGCTCGTCTGAGCCATCCTCGCAATCAGCCTTGCTGTCACACACCAGACGGGCCTCCACGCAGTCGCCGCTGCCGCACACAAAGTCAGTGACGTCCGGACAGGAGTCAGGAACCACGGCATCTAAAACACACACACGTGTCACAGACACACACACGGTCACAGACACGCACACAGTCACACGCAGTCACGTGCACGCACACACGCGTAAAGACGCAGTCACAACGAGAAGAGACAACCCTACAGGAGGGCCACTCGTATCCCATCACTCTCTTGAGTTCGAGGTGTGATTCCGGTGTCAAGTATTGAGACTTCAGCGTTGGTGGACTTGACAGCTGTGACGCAGATGCAGTATATCACAGTGAGTCAGGGGGGCTGTGCTTTCCAACCGAGAGAAATAGAACGTTGAGACGCAGCCCTGGATGATAGAAATGATAGAACTCTCTCTTTCTCTTCTGTTACCTCCCTTGCTCTCTGGTACCACTTTCCTCTTTCTGCTCGCCTCAATCTCTCCCCTATCTGTTTGTTGTTTGGCTCCAGAGGACAGGAACAGTAAAAAAAAACAGCCGCAGACTAGGCCACAGCCATCAAACACTGTTCCTGCTGCGCAGCCTTGTTTGAGAAAAGATAGAACATCCCAGACAGGGATCAACCGGATAAGACGTGTGTGTGTGTGATGTGTGCGTTAGTGTGTGTGTGTGTGTGTGTGTGGCCGTGAGGATAACAATGTCCCTTTAGAGTGAGAAAGACAAAGAGTTGCTCGAGGTTGCAAAAATGGAACTGCTGGCAAACCTATTTTGCATGTGCACCATGCAACAATGTAAGTATGTGTGTGTGTTTGTGTGTGTGAGGGAGAGAGAGTGTGTGTGAGCTTCAGAGGGGAGCACAGCAGAGGTATGGCCAGTTGCCATCTTCTGGATAGACCTCTGCCAGGGCCTTCTTACTGTGTTCAACTAATGTGAAACATCGGTGTATGACAGAAACATCTAGAAAGAGCACATGTGATCCCCTGTCACCCCCTGTATGTGGGTGTATGTGTGTGTGTGTACACAAGTATGTGGGTGTGTGTATGTATGGCATATGGTTGCCACATTCGTCAAAAAGAAAAGGTTACTGACTGAGTAGCAAAACAAGTTTGTAGCAAAAGGAGATCTCTTCAATGCACGGCTGAATGGCAGTTGGCTTGCAGGGCAACTAGAGGAGCACATTTAAAAGCTGCCAGAGAAGCATAATCTCATTTAATCCACATTATTCAAGGATGGCCGCAGGTACTGTTCAATTCACAACATCAAACGTATAATTTCATGGCTTCAACTTCAGTTCCAAGGAACTGTCAATGACTCAACTGAAATGTAATTAGGCTGTGTTCACGCATGGTAATCATAAACTCATATCTTATAGTTGAAGAGGATAAGTGAATTAACTCAATTTGCTTCCAATTAGCTCTTTCTATAAATCTTTTAACGTCTTAGATCCTTATCCTATGAGACGCCATCCATGCCAAGTCATATCCCAAGTCAAGGGAAACAATAAATAGTTGATGTAGTACAGTGTGTGTTACTCACTGGGGGCACAGTCTAGAAACTCCAGATCATCCAGGGAGGCCCCTCCGCCCAGGTCTGCAGAACGAACCCCTTCGAAGATCACCTCAAAGTCTCTCAGTTTCCTCAGAGGAACCTCTGCTCGGTTCCACTGCTTTCCCTGGTTCCCTGTCCGGCTCCACATCTCCGTCAGAGCGTTCTCTGTCTGTCGAGAGGGGTAGAAGACGTACAGAAGAGGAGAGAAAAAAGAGGTGGAGAATAAAGGAGGTGGAATGAAGTGACAGGGCAAGCCAAGCCTTAAACAGGGAAGCTTATTCAAAGCTGTAGCACTTAGTGCTTTTACACAGTAAGACACTACACATGGAGCTCAGAGTGACTCGTAGAAGGAGCTGCCTGGAATCAAGGAGGCCATTGTGGAGTGGTCATTGTAATGACATTGGAAGGACATTTGGCTCTCACCCTCAGACCAGGCACTCATGTTCAAACACATCTCTGGTCTGAATGAACTGTATTTGTTTCATTATGACACATATGGAAGGCATTAAAGCCCAGGCTCAATGTATTACCAGTAAATCAGCTGTCTGTTCCCATAGGGCTGTCCAGGCCCTTCATCACAACTAATAAAGCTGTGAAACAAACTGTGTGTACAATAACTTCAAGGCTCCTTTATGGCTATGTTACACACCAGTGTCTCAACTGCAAGGATTTTGCAAGTCATTTATCCAGACAGAAAAATAGAGCCTTGAGTTATCTTTTAATTTAAAGATGATTTTCTTCTAGATCTGACTGGTACACTGTCAACTCACACGATTGAAGATAGTGTCATAGGATCCTCTTTAGTGGATAGTGGAGGATAGTGTCATCACAAAAGTGAAAAATGGTACTTATTTACAGTCGACAGTAACACTCATTGTAGCGTGTCCTATTGGGATGTACATCAGACCATTTAGAGATATGCATCAGCGCCTGTTTTATCTTGGGTCTACATACAGACCTGCTGAAGAAGCCGCTGCCAAACCACTTAATGGAGGCCTGATGGTTACAGGGGCGAGGAAGGCCTCGTACAGACTGAGAGGACTCCCATGGTGGAGGCAGAAGGGATATGGATTTTGGAGTTGTGCAGTAATTGAGTGTCTGAGAGTAGAGACAATGCTGACAATGATGCAAACACAGAAACTATCTTCATTTGTATCTTCTTATTACATTGGGATGGCCTCCATCTGGAATTATAAGGATTCAAGTTGTTCCTTCAAAGGAGATAATAGACTTTGATAAACACTAAAAATAGCAGTGACTCAGCAGTTACTAGTGACATCATAGATTTAGGCTATCTAGTCCCTGTAGGGACAGAATGTGTATCCATATCTGACCTCCCTCTGTACTAGTACTGAGTGTATCACAAGAAAACATGAAGGTAACCTTAGGCCTGTACTATAACACTAGCTAATCAGCTGTAAATATGTTTCTGCCAAAGGGTGCAGTACACTGCAGAGACAGGAGAGAGAGAAGGGGCTGGACTTAATCTACTCAAAACAGAGGACAAGCAATGTCGTGTTCTGCTCAGCAGTTTGAAAGCTTATTAAACTGGCCCCCTGGGGTAAACCGCACTTTCTGTCTCTTGGACTCTTCTAGTCCTCTGCCAATGGAGTCTTTGTTAGAATAATCTTGTTACTGGGATGGTAAAGCCTGTATTAATATCTTGTCTCGTTGAAATATTTATCCAGGTTTATGCGGGATATTGGAAGCGAACTGGACCTTTACATACCAGTAGTGCAGTACTGAGGAGTGTCTGCTGTGACCTGTGATTTGATGCCTCAATGCCATCTCAATCGGGGTGCTGATCAGATCAATTTGAAAGATCATTTTCTAAGATCATAATCTGGCAGTGAGACCGCAAATCCACTTTGTGCCTAAATCAGAGAGGACGTAGAGTTACATAACTTTATTTCAGCATCACCGATGACAATTCCAGGAGTCTAAATGAACTGGGAAAGTTGTAATATCACCTCAGAATAAATATTCCATTGACATCTCCCCTAATGTCCTAGTATATTGAATGTCTTGGTAAGCCAAAATCCAATTTATATTCATGGCTTTTTCATTTTATGGGAGTGTTGGCAGTCGTTTGGTTGTCAGCTCACCTTCAATCCAAAGTACATCCCCTTTTTTTCTGCTAACAAAAGGGATGCAAAGTTGTGAAGCCAAACTTGGAAAGCTTCCCAACAGACTTTGAGCATTTTCAGACATCACTTTACACAATATGTGTGTTCAAAATCAATATACACAGTAAACCACAAGCAAATGTTTGTGTGTGTGTGTGTGTGTGTCAATATAACCTTTTGAAATATCAATGCACTGTTAATAGAGCAGATTTTAAGAGTAACATCTGGGCCACAAAACAAGTCAACATTCAGATGTGTGTGATAATGTCTACACTCTGGGTTTCCAACATTGATGCTAACTGACATGCCATTCACACTCCAACAACCATGTTATCAAAACATCTAAACTGACTGTACACTGATTCACTAGTCCTCATTCACACCCTCCTTCCTCTGGTGTGATCACACGATGACCTTTAAATCCACAACCACCACAGAGTCAACCAATCCCCTTGTCTCATTTCCTCAACCAATCGTGACCTTCCTTGAAGGTCACATCTAGTGTGTTCCGACCTCCATGAGAGGACCCATCACAAAGTGCCTTGTGGTCCTTCTCATGTCTGTCTTGCTGTGGCAAGGATATCACCGCCAGGGAGCCAGAGTCAGGTGCAGGCAGACAGAAGTCTCGTGGTCAGGGCGAACAGCCAGGGCAGCAGTTCAACATCTGATCGATGAAGCTAAGATAATGAAGCGATGTAGTCAGATGGGAGGTGAGTGACTATAATATTGGGACATACTCTGAATGTTCTATTTGCTTGAAGGGATTTGTTTTAACAGTGTTTGTGAAAACGGTGCGTCATGTTAATGACGCACCGCTGCTTGAGGGGAAAAGAAGAGCTTTAAATGGAATTTACATGATGACTCCCTGTCCCGCCTTGCAAATTGCTCTGAATGGAGATAGGGAATCACACGCACGCACGCGCACACACACACACACACACCCGCACGCATACACAGAGTAAAAACAACTGCTGAACCAAAGATGTGCCGCACCTTAACCTTGAGCACCACTCTTACAGAGTCTAATCAAGTCTGAGAGTAAACAAACCAGTCAGTAGAGAGAGGAACACAGACAGAGCTTCTGTTGTGGTCCCACTAAATTAAACATGTGTGTTTGTACAAGGTTAAATAAATGAAGGTGTGCTTGACTATTAGAAGCCCTCAGAACTGGCAAAGGATTAAGGCTCATGGGGGTAGGGGGTAGGCGGTTCTACTGGGGTACCCTTGGTCCAGATGGCACAGTAGCACTGACTGGCTGCAATCCCCCTGCCGCAACCCCCCCCCCCCCTCCAGGCTCTGCCTGACCTGCACACGTCCAGCCAGGGCACACACGGCCTGGCATCCAGTGCCAGCCTGCTGGTTTGTACTTAGCAACACAATTGAGAGCATGGCAAATGGACAGTTGCTCTCCACTGACTATTACAGACGGGCCTCTTATTCCAGAATTATTAGACAGAAATAACACCATGCCATGGTTGGGTAACCATGGCAGCCACTGCTTATTTTTCAGACTGGAGCACTCTGAAACTGTCTGACCAATGTCACTGTGACATAAACAGTGCATGTCGTTATGACACACAGAACAGTTTGTAGATAATATGGTTGAACAAGACCTCCCAGAGACAGACCTCTTACCTTGACCAGTAAGCGGATGGTGCCTGATGCCTTCTGGGAGATGTAGTACCAGAAACGAAGCTTGCAGATGGAGCTGGACTCCTTCCATGGGGAACTCCTCATGTGAGCTTTGTCTCCTTTCAGTCCCACGGGAGTGGCCTTCAGATAGACAAGATGTCCTAGGGGGGTGGGCGTTTGGTGGAGGGGGATTGATAGTTTCATATGAAATAGATACACAGCAAGACAGAGAGGAAGGGAGAAAAGGGGCATGGAGAGAAAGAGGGGTTTCAAAGAAAGAAGGAATGTGTGATGGAGGAAGAAAAAGGAGAAATGAGAGGAGAAAGAGGATGGGAAGAAATGGACAGCGAAGGTTAGCCTGACCAATAAGCATCCAGTCTCTTTCTCATCAGGCTCATTGAGCCTCTGGGGACAAATGACACTGAGGTCACTGGGGTGGGAGGGAGAGGGGTATGCGGGTCAGAATCCAATCAGTGACACTGCCCTTGGTGTCACCCCACAGTGCCAGATAGGTACCCCACAATGCAATGATTAAACCTCCAAACTTAGGAGGGGAAAAAAGTTTTGCAACTATCAGAAACTCCAAGGCTTGAGTGTGTATCTAGATATACAGAATATCTGTATTGGCAATAGCATAAAGAATGTACAAGCTACAGCCATTCAATTCACTTGAATTCTCACAGAACTAAAGTATGACACAATAATTATATTGATGCATACTTAGCAGATACTTTTATCCAAAGTGACAGAGGGGATTTTTAACATCTTGATCTGCATTCAAATGCTAGTCATGACACTTAGTTATTACCTCTCTCGTTGTTTAGAGTATGGTCAAATGGTGGGTGAACGCTTTTGTCAAAGCCACCACCCAAAGTCCAATCAAAGTTATCAGCCAGGGAACTCTTCCAACCACAGCGACCGTTCTCGAAGGTGCAGGAAGTCCCACAATCCTTTTCATCTGTGCCGTCGCCACAGTCGTCTGTGAAGTCACAGAGTTGCTTCGGACTAAAACACCGGCCATTTTTGCATTGCAGGAGTCCTGGCAGACAGGGCCCTGCAGTGAACACACACATAGCACACACACGAACCCCACACAGTAAGCCACAGGAAACACAATTCACCACACATTGAAAACATAAAATACAAGCAAGGATGATTGAATCTGCTTTTCCCAAAGCCAGTTTAAATCACAGTTCATTACAGTCTTGGGTGATGGGTGATGGTGTTGAGTGTAATGGATTCCATATGAAGACAGGGGAGCCGGAGCAATCTTGGGGTCGGTTGGCTGATATGTTTGCCATGCCTTTTCACCCCCATACATCATGAACAGCAGCTATCAACGGTCAGGGGTCAAGGGTCAGACAGTGGAGCAGCAGAGCACCATTCCATCGAGAGGTTAAGCTGAAGAGCGCTCCAGAAATGCTACAGTAGATTATCTCCCACCATATGAGTTCCTGCATGACCCAGAAGAATCAATACATTCTTAGAAGTGTAATTTCATCAGCTGAAAACAGTGTTCGAAAAAATAAAGGAGACAGCTGTACTCGTGGACAAGTCCTGTGACTTCCATCCTTCACAAGGAAGTGGAATTCAATTGGAAAGTGGAGGGTAACCAAAGTGAAAACATCTCATCTCAGTGATGTATTAGTTTCTCTTTCAGTGGTTTAGGAGGACAAAGAAGTGGAACCTTAAGTCCGGCTCAGCTCCTATTGTATGTGGCGGAGGAGAGGGTGGGGGAGCGGGGGAGGGGGATTAGATGAGAGAGTGAGGAGAGTGGAGGGTGTGGGGTGGGCGGGCGGTCGGGCAGAGGGGTGGGGGTGGACGTTGTTCGGGAATCCGCGATGGTTCTGAGCCAGGCATTCCAGCGACAGGGTCAAAGAGAGGGTTGGGGAGGTACTAGAGAGGGAGATGAGGCGTGATGAGGGGCTGGGGGGGGGGGGGGGGGGGGGGGGGGGGCAGTAATTAAAGCAGAGAAAGGGGAATAAGTCTCTCCAGTTTCTTTGTTCCTCTTCAGGTGCAGACGACCAGAAGGAATCAGCTCTACCACACGGCCTCACTGGAAGACAGGAGGACACCCCTCTCCTGTCTAGGTAACCATACTGGCTCACAGCCAATAATGAACACACATTCACAACATTCTCCAGAGGAGAAAAGCTGTTGGCTGCGACTAATGGCTGCTTCCTTTCAAGCTACACTACTGCTGTAAAAAGGACATATTTCCTGCCCCCCCCCCACCCACCCATTATCCTCTAATACAGCGCTAGCTTCTTGTCAGTCCTTTCTCTGGATCTGAAGAAACGTTAGTAAACTTGTCAGCATATACAGTAAATGCCATCCTTACTGTTTGCCCCTGTTGCCCTCTGCCACAAACCCCTGGCCAACCTGAAGAGCACACTGCCCCCTGCTGGATGAATGCTACAGGAGAGGCCCAGAAAAAGCAGAAACAGAAAAAGCTCCAGTCTTGTTGAGTCAACCAGTTCTGCTTGGCTAGACCATACCCCTAATCGTTTCTGTCTTCTGGGCCCACTTAGTCACTGAGGTGTTTATGGACAGACTTCAGCCCAATGGCTCCCACTGGCCTGCGAAAGCTCACTAAGGCATAAGGACAATGAGGAGAGGAGGACTCTGAAGTTTACCCGGAGGTGACGGAGGCTCCCCCGGAGAGGAGGAGGAGAGCAGACATCCAGACGAGAAGGTGATGTCATCCAGACAGACGTCCCCCTTAGCGGTGTGGCCGACCGTGCCCTCGAACATGACCCGGAAGTCCACGTGGGAGGCCAGCGCGATCTCCCTGCGCTGCCAGTAGTTCCCCTGGTCTCCCGTCAGGTTGAGGAGCAGCAGGGGAGGGGAAGAGGTCACCTGGAGAACGTGGAGAGATCCGATGCCGCCTCCAGACATGTGCAGGTAGAAGCGGATCTAAAAAGAAGCATACTGTTTATTACGTCATATAATATGATTTGATGTAATAGGGTACGGTATGATATGGTATGTGAGATGGTATGATATTCAACGATAGGATATAATATGGTACAGTGTGTCATGTTGTATGACGTGATCTGATCTGATGATGTGAGAAACCCATACTGGTTTTCGGGGTCAAAGTGTTCGTGCATTGTACATTCAGAATAGTCCAACGCAAAGTTGTAAAAAGTCTGGGTGAATGATAAACATGAGAGTCACAGTATGCTTTACAATTACCACAGACTTTCTGCTGCACCCTGATTAGTGGATGAAATACAGTGGTCTCCTAACCACAGACCAAGAGAAGGAAGTTGAAGCCTATTATTGTAGAGGTAATTAGTTTTCATGAGACTGGTCCTCCCAGTAGACCCATTTGCTTCCCTCTTCATTTCCTGTATTCGTTAAGACCTGCCCACAAAGCCAGCTTCTCCAACACAGGCTGGAAAACGAGTTCTACAGAATGACTCTCCTCCAAATGTCACCTGACACTGGGCCAGAGAAGTGAGGCAAAGGCAGGACAATAGAGGCAGCTGCTGTTGCTGCAACCAAACTACTTCATCTCCTCTTATCCCCTTCCCTCATCTAATCTCTTCTTCATTCATCTCCTATCCTCTGCTCTGCTCTTCAACTCTCCTCTTTTCTCCTCCCTCCAATTTCGAGTAATTGGAGTCTGTCAGCTGTATTTTGAGATTGATGACAGGTCTTCCCTGGGATGAAACAGACACTGCTACACATTGTCAGGAGCAGTCAGTCAGGAGGTAGGTTCACGCACACGTTCACACACAGGATGATGTAAGACTGGCTCAGTATGACTGAGAAGAGAGAGGGTGATAAACCTGCCTTCCTATCTGGTCTGAGGGGAAATACTGACATTGTCCTTCAAGCATGTTTGATCTTTACAACCTAATTATCTTATAAAACTGATCCCTCGTCTTCAAACTGGGTTTGACTTTTCCACCTCCAGCCTCAACTCCCTCCTTCACCTTCAATTTCAACTCAACCACAAATCCAGACAGATTTCTGTTGACCCCTCTCACTTATTGCCCTCTAGACGCTGACCCCTGACCCTTGACCCACCTTGCACTGCTTGCTCCTGTGGCTGAGGAGGGGTCCTGTGATGCGAGCGGAGTCTCCGACCGCCTGGGGGAAGGAGGTCTCTAGGTAGAGGTAGTGACCAGACGGGTCTCGCAGGGTGTGGTCTGTGGAAGGCCCTGTGCCAACCGTAGGGGTGCTGCCAGCTTTTATCAGCCAATCAAAATCATCCTCCTTGCACTGGCGCCAGGAGCAGAGGTCAAACTCAAAGTTGCAGCGTCCGCTGAATCCCTCTATGAGAGGAAAGAGAGGAGTGGTTTCGTTCTACTGTAAAAAGACACAAAGAAACCCTGGTCAGCAGGAGAGGCATTTTTGATCAGGCAGGAGAAAAGCCTCACTGCAGATGTAGAGGTCCTCGTCGGAGCCGTCGCCACAGTCATCGATGAAGTCACAGAGGTTGCCGTGGGGGATGCAGTGCCCGTTGGCGCAGGCGTAGTCCTCAGGACCACAGGGTAGCTCAGGGGGGAGGGGCGGGGCACAGCTCTGGAAGGCAACGTCATCAATCACCACGTCTCCAAGGTAGCTGATTCCACGCTTGGCCCGGAACATCACCTGACCAATAGAAACAAGCCCCCCTGTCAGACCTCCTTCAAGACTTCAAACAGTCAAGCCTCATAAAGTGACAGCTACCCAGAACGAGGGGTCTCCCAAGGGTCACTGCAAGAAGGCCTTCAACAGACTGGACATGTATGGCATCAAACAAACATTATTCAGAGCCATTCAAAAGTTCTAATTACAGTTGGATGGTCAGACAACACTGTAAGGGCAGCTGTCTGTTGAAGGGCTCTCTGGAAGAGACAGAAAGGGCACTGCGAGTCTCTCTGATTGTGAAAAAGCGTCTGTTGGAGACATGATGCTGGGGTGTGAAAGGTCATTCCGGACACTGATTGGCCTCTGAAGAGTTGAGCTGTGTCTGCCAGACAGAGGGAGGGAGGGAGGCTGGCAGATATCAGAGGATACCGACACAAAGGTCATTATTATGTGGAGCTAAAATGACAAGTCCGGTGCTAATGTCCAGGCCCTGGTTTTGTTTAATGAATGACTTAGGCTGACCCAATCACAAGGCTCCACAGACATAAAAATGCTTCATAAAACGCAACACAGACACAGAATACTCTACCAGAGAATACAATAGCTCTAAAAACAAACATTCACCCCAGACCGACAGACCGACTTAACCTTCTGTGTAGCAAGATGATCAACAGACCTGGAAGTTGCTGGACTTCCCCAGAAAGATCTCTCCACGTCTCCATTGGTTGCCTTGGTTACCGGTCTGCGACCACACCTCCTGGGTAACATTTCCCAACTTCAACAGCACCTGATGATGACAGCATGGTCGTGTGATACAAACCATTATTCAACTGACAGTCTCTTGTCTGAGCCGACTTTTAAAGAAGCGTGATTGGTTCCCTCACATGCAGTGCTCCCACGGTGAACCCACTCATGTGGTACCAGAATCCCAGGGTGCACTGGGGCCCAGTGGATGAGATTACAGGAGTCTGGAGGTCAGTGATGTGGCCGTAGCCGCCATTAGAGCTGTCAGCATACATGTACCATCCCTCATTGCTGCCCCTGGTGGCAAAGGTTAACCTTGTTTACATTTAACTTTACACCTGATGAAGTATCGGGTGAAGGAAGTTTCATCTTTTTTTGCACTGTTTGTTTGTACAATATATATCTACCTCAAGTGAGATACTAGTATAAATAGTATTAATAAAAGTGTGCTCCCCCTTACTTTCTGCACACCTCTACAAATCTTATAATCGAAACCCCCCTAATTTAGCAGGAAGCACTGCTGTTTCCAATCTTTATTTTCTGCTCAACCGTGAAATGGAATGAAAGAGCATGTTTGTCCATCTCCAGAGAGTATGAGACATGTCTGTTCTTATCTAGCACCAGACCTGTCTCTCATAACACAGTCACGCGCACACACACACACACACATACACAGACGCACACGCATACACACATACAGTTACGGAGGCAAAGAGAATTCCAGTCTCTTTGATCCTAGTAGCTGAGCTCTACTAAGTCTTACATTCTGTCAGTCAAAGAACCATGGGTGAGTGGGGCCCTGGGAATCTCTTGCCTGTCTCATCCATCTCCATGAGCTCCCATCACCAGAAAATCCATTCCCCTGCCCCCCTACTCCCCAGCCCACTGCCCCCCAGGGGGAAGAGCCTTCCCTGGGCTTACAAAACACAGAGCTCCCCTTCTCTCCCCATAGAGCTGGCAAAGCAGTATCGATTGGCCACGAGGGAAGTGTAAAGGACAACAGCAGGAATTGATGGGACTGAGGGCTGAGATATGACTCCATCTGCCCCTCTGGCCCACAGTCCAAGTAGATGAAATTACGGGAATAGTAAGATTGAGGGTAGTGAGGTAGAGGTAGCAGGAGTGGAACAACCATTCTGATCTGTCTCTTTGTTCTCAAGGACCTCAGATGAGCTATCACACCAAGTAAAGGTGCCCTGCTGCATTGCCCACTCTAGTTCAGTGCCCACGGCAAAGTGGACAGCAACACTCTGAGGCAGAATGTGTCTATCCCCCACCCAGAACCAGATGTGTTGGGTGTAGGGAAGTTCGATGTAGAGTGCTCACAAGGTGTGGTCGTTGACGGGCCGATGGTACTGCTCCCCGTAGTGAATGGTTTCCCCCTGGTCAGGGAGCCACGTGAAGTAGTGCTGGTTGTTGGACATGGCCTGACAGCTGACGGTCCACCCACACTGGTCACCCCCCTCAAAGTCACACAGCTCCTTCACTGGAGGGAGGGAGGAAGGGAAAAGCCAGAAAGAGAGAAATAGAGAGACAGAGCGAGAACATTTATTCATTTAGGTACAAGTTTAAACTCAGCCCTTTGGAGTTCACACGTAATAGTCATAAAGTGAGGTAAAGTTATAATAACTTTACTAATATTCACCATATAGCTGTTCCATCTGAGGTGTAGCAGTACTCACCACAACTGAACTCATCTGAGCCATCGGAACAGTCATGTCTGAAGTCACACACCTTACTCTGGTCCACACACTCCCCAGGGGACCCACACACAAACTCCCCTTCGGGGCAGCTGTGGGGCTGGGCCGTGGGGGTCATGGTGGGGCTAGGCGTAGGGGTGGGGCTGGGGCTCACTGGTGGCAGGTCCCCTGAAGTAAAACAAACACCCTGAATGTGACAGCACATAGTACACAGCGGGACAGAGCGGGGTGACGTTGAGTGTGGAGGGTCTAAATTACCTTCATATGGGACACAGTCAAGGAATGACAGGTCATCAATGGCGATGTCTCCATTGAAGTCATCACCAACTGTGCCCTCCACCAAGATCTGTCCCAAAAAGAAAGAGGGGATGGGTGAGGGTGGGTTGAGGGTGGGTTGAGGGAGGGGAGCAGAGCTGAGTGGGGGGTACAGTGCTGGATGGGAGTCTCCAGTGTCTCCTAGACAGATGTTTATGGTGAGCTTGATAACGTTACTGCATCCTAAGGGTCACAAAGCCACAAACTAACAATCTGCATGAAAAGCGACACCATTTCCCATAATCCATATCACTCCATAACACTTTATGTATTATTGATATGTGTGTTTATGAGTCACACATTTGCATTGGCATCGCACATTAGGGTGAACGTGAATGTTATGGAAGACTGGATAAAAAGCCTTTTCGTTATAAGAAACTTCATTAGCAAGCACCACAATAAACTACCTTGGGACACAACTTAATTAACTTCTACACCTATCATGCAATGCTGCTGCTGGTTGAACGACTGAGCAGAGAGCCATAACTTAAGCAGTAGGCCCATATCCTCAATGCAGCACTGCCATGAATTCTGGGATACGGGAGCCTCCACCTCACCTCAGGCCAATGCTAAGTTAATTAACACATGATGCTCATTGGAAGGGAGCTAGATGGTCTTAACTAGACTGCAATTGCCCAAAGGGGGATGATATGCAGATTCAGGGAGGAATGGACAAAGTGATTCCACCACTGCACAAATATGTTAATGACTCCTTCACAACTTCACAGCATAAATCCAATATTCATGGCTGAAAAGATACAATAATGAACATGTGCCACTATTTGGATTTATTCAATATTGAACTTAGGTGTATTGGTTTAGTTGGGAATATGTTGTTGGTGCGGTTTCACAGCTTTACCGGAGAAATGTGTTTCTTTGAGGTGAAATGAGAAGCACCATAATGATTCTTAAAGCATCACACCAACCAATCCACATCACTGAACTTCTTAATGTGAACATGCCAACACAAACAGATAAAACCTTATAAAATCCTTCTCATTGGACGATGGACCTGTGGAGTCCTGGTGTTCTGTCAAGTTTACCTGAAAGGGCCGGGCACTGTTGAGATACAGGGTCTTCCTGTGCCACAGGTTGTCTTGATTGCCGTAGCGAACCCACAGCATGTGACCATTGCCGGTGCTGGATGTTCTGAGGTAAACAGCCAGTCGGTAGACATGGGACCCGAACATATGGTAGTGGAACCTGAACACACAGAGGTGCTGGGGTTGACCCTGGGCGCGGCGTGGCGTGGGCTGGAAGACCCGGCTCACCAGCACCGCCGTGTCCTTAAACTCCTGAGGAGCGGAGGCCTCGATGTAGACGTAGTGCCCGTTCACGGTGCCAAGGGTGTGGTCCTTCATGGGACCCGTGTTGAAGGTCGGTGTGGGGCCCTGGATCTGGCTCCAGTCAAACATGTCAGCTCCACTCCGCTCCTGAGTCCAGCTGCACAGGCCCTGTTCGAAATCACACTGCAGCTCTGGGGCTGACGGAAACCAGGAGCAAACAAGAAGACCAGGAGACAGGTACGGATCATGAGGCTAGGACCATGACATTGTGTGTGTGTTTCTGTGTGTGTCTGTGTGTGTCTGTGTGTGTCTGTGTGTGTGTGTGTCTGTGTGTGTGTGTCTGTGTGTGTGTCTGAGTGTGTCTGTGTGTGTCTGTGTGTGTCTGAGTGTGTCTGTGTGTGTCTGTGTGTGTCTGTGTGTGTCTGTGTGTGTCTGAGTCCAACTCACAGCAGCCCTCCTCGTCCGAGCCGTCCCCACAGTCATCCACCAGGTCACAGCGCTGCAAGTGCTCCACACAGGCCCTGCTGTGCAAGCACCAGAAGTGTGTGAAGAGAGGGCATTCCGTTGTCGCCGGGGGAAGGGAGCAGTTCTGGAAGGTGACATCATCCAGGGCAGAAACTCCATCGAACACGCCCAGGCTGATCTTTGCCAATGAGATCTGGAAGGGCTGGGTGATGCGTCCCAGTTGGACGGTGACCTTGTTCCAGCGGTTCCCTTGGTTGTATAAGGTCCTCCATAAAATGGTAGAGTTCTCAACTCCCTCGATTTGCAGGTACATGTCTGCAGCCCCCACCGATATACCTGAGTTAAAATGCCTGCCGATTGGGGGGGGGGGGGGGGGAGTCACAGATGGGTGCATCATTATACCAAGGATACCAACAAGATGAAGCAATACAAATAGATATGCTGCACATCATAGGTGAGCGTTTCTGCTGTGTCGTGGTGTCCTCATAGAGAGAGAGAGATGAGTGCTTCAGACACTTCCGGTCAGTATTTCCAACAGGGGTACCAGCAGGGCTCGTTCTTACCAGAATGTCAGGGTGCAGTCGGGCGCGGTCTGCTGGAAGCGAGGTCCCTTCAGGACCGCTCTGGGGTGCAGGCTGCTGCTGTTCTTCACCACAAACATGAAGTGACCTGAGGAAAGACAGAAGGCATCTGGATAAAGAGGGAGCACTTCATGACATCACATTACGGCTTGTCCTAACCAGATCATGAAGGCAGGAGATATAGAAGAGGACGTATGACTGGAAGGGAGCGGGGGAGGGGAGGGGAGAGGCACAGATGGAACGTAACTGTAAAAAAACGATGTGAGAAGCTTGCCATCCAATTAGAGATCCTAAAAAATGAGAGGAAAGAAAAACAGCAGGAGGAAGGGAGGCAAGAAACGAGAGAGGCAGAGACAGAGAGAGAAATGGAGGAAGGGAAAGAGAGAGAGTGGGCGAGTTGTCTCTTTCCTCTCTATTATCCAGAAAGCTGAGGAAGCGTTTCTCCCATCAAATCTCCGCACTCAGAAAAAGGTCCAACGGGGGCTTTTTCTTGGAAAAGTGATAGATTTAATCTGTGAGTAATATTATTTTCCAGCCTTATTTCCTCTGCAACAACACTGAGAAGGTGACAGCGGCCTCTTATCTGCCTAACGTGGCACTTTGCTTTTTCGATTAAGACTGTGAGAGGGAGGAAAGCTATTTTCAGACATCATGGGCTAGAGATGTGTGTGTGTTTGACTGATGCTGCCTCAGGTGGTCTCTCTACCTTTGGAGCTGTTCGTGGAGTGGTCCAGCGGGGGGTCCTGACTCTGGTAGTGGGGTGGGACCTCCGGAGAAGACCCCCGGACCCAGTCGAAGCCATCCCCCTGTGTGAACTCGTACCAGCCGCACAACCCCCCCTCAAAGTCACAGTGAGACGCTGCATTGCAATACGGGGAAAGAGATAGAGATAAAACAACCATGAAACAAGTTGCATGGATCAGTCTTCCTCAATACAACCTGGATTTGAACGGACTCACAGCAGTTGGCTTCATCCTCTCCGTCTGGGCAGTGTGGGGTGAAGTCACACACTTTGTTGTCCTCCACACACACCCCAGGGGGACCACAGGGGAACCAGGAGGGGGGGCACCCAGGGGTGGGAGGAGCCACACTTCTGTCTATGACCGGGAACACAAACAAAGCACTCACAGGTTGGACAAAGAAGCAGTACAAACTAGTGTCCTGAACTGGAAAACACATTTCCAACAATAATTTACATATATTTGAATGTGCAACATGACTGTGACTTGGCAGCTATCCAGGCTTTTATGAAATAATTTTGATTGCGCAAAGCATTATATGTACAGTAAGCCCCTCCATGTGGGTAGGAAGTTGATTTCATTGACGCACGTCATGCAAGACGTTCATTAAGTGACTTTTTTGTGGACATTCTTTATTGCGGTTGCTGTTGTACATCAGTTCTATTGTTATAGACTGCACTGCAGATGGAGTTAACCATAAAGAGAAGGGACCAATGAAAGATAAGTTGTTTTGATCCATCCTCACTAAAGTAGCCCTCTTTCCTGAATGGATCCTTGTTGATTTATATTTACAGACTGTAAACTTCTGTTAATTTCAGTGAATAACACAATCTGGTGGAAAACATTGAAGTCGTCGAAGCTACTGTAGCAAACAAGAAGAGCCAACATTCAATACCCCACAGGCCAAACAGACAGAACTGCAAGAAATAGGATAGGTTAATTCATAAGGATTCCAACAAACCTGTCAAATCTGACACACTGCTGTGTATGCCATGACTTTTAATACAGAATTCGGTTTTGGAGGCACAGTTAATAACAGTTTTCACCCGGTACCCATGGTTACCATTTAATCACAGGGTCTTTATGGATGGTAGTAAGGCCATAATTTGTGGCAAATCATTTCTGATTCTGTACCTGTTGGGGGCTCATATTTCACCCCAGCACTTCTGTAAGCTGAGCTGAATAATAAAAGCCACAAGACATAAAAGGAGACTGTAACTGTGAATACATGACAGCTTGTTAGATGTCGTTAGAGACGTGAGCAACATGACAAGCCAGACATTTAATTACAGCTATAATAGGGCTCCACCTGCAGCTGCATGAGTTCCCTAAAGCAAGTGGATCGAAGGATGCAGCAGGGCACACCTGCAGACGGTGCAGGACGCCGCACGCAAGCGACCCCTGACTTGAGTCAAAGTGACCTCAATGCAACTGGCTGAACGACACTTGGTCTCACCAACCACAAATCCCCTTGATGACCTTAAAATATGTCATCACGGTGTTGAAGCAGAAGAGACTGGGAACGCAGTGACAGAGGGTCCCTGAGCTTTGACACTCCACAAAGCATCTTCTGTCTTCTACGCAACCACAGCAGCCATCTCATGTGACACAAACTATCTTTAAATAGATCCCTCTTTTCACCTCAGCCCTGATTAAATGATGCAAAGGAGGTATGCCATCATGCCGAGTCATTCATGGTTAGTGGTAGAGAAGGAGCACCACCAGACAAGCACACCTGAGATACACGAACAGCCAGCGTTCAATGAGCGTTCCCCGGCACTGAATAGCTGCGTGTGTGTTTCTGGCTTTGGTGTTCACATCCTTGATGGAGCAGAGGGATCTACAGGGTTGTGCGGTTCACGGCTCACTGTGGGGAGCCTGTGACAGATGGAGGCAGAGGGACAGAACTGAGAGGTGACTTTGACCTGCCCTCTCCACTTAGACATGCAAGGCTGGTCAGAACAAGCCGATCGCACTCTGCAGCAGATAGACGCAGGGAAGCAGACCCAGGCAGACAGACGCAGACCTGGACAGACAGACAGACACACAGACAGACAGAGCCAGACAAACAGACAGACACAGCTATAGCCAGGAATGCAGATCCAAACAGACAGACAGAGACTCAGGCAGACAGACAAATCTTCGATCTTCACAGACCTATGCTAGTGTTCAAGACAGTGTTACTGCCACAGCCTGGGAGAGAGATCCAGCACAGACATTTTTAGGACCTTGAGGCCTAAGAGGCCAGTGCTAAAACTAGAAATTCTATAGAAAAGTTACAACCCCTTATTTACTTTATAGACGCAGAGAGCAGAAACTGAAATCCTACTGGGTGAATCATGGCCGTTTTTAAGTTCCCCTATAAAGATGCCCAGGTGTGTGATTCATGTTGACAAATAGTACTTTGGTCAAAGTGATTGAAGAAAGCGATGGTCCATAATTCTGAGGTCTCTGGAGTGTATAAACCCTGTAGACCACTGAATCATAATATACAAGCAAAGCTGCCTTAGGATGACAAGTGACCAAAACATTGAAGCTCTGTGCAGGGTTGGGTTTCACGGTCTATGCTCTAAGGGAATCAGAGAGAGAGTCGTGTTTTCATCTTTTGTGACAAAGCAGAGTTAACAAAGATTTGCTGTACTTGAAGCTGAGTTCAAGGAGTCATCCTAGCTCACGTCGACCTGAGGTTATCAGAGCTTGGAAAAGGTTAGATACTGTTCCAGAATGTGCATTGACATTTTGTACTTGACCTCCGGCAGGATGTGTGCAGTGAAGCGAGATTAGAGGGCACTCTTACCGGGGACTGTCACACAGCCGTCACCAAAGGAAATGTCATCGATGGCCAGGACCTGTGAGGGGCCGCTGTCAGCAGAGATCTCCCCTCGAACGACCACCTGTCAGACACAAATATTCAATATTTATCTTAACACACTATATCTTTTTATGCTGACACAGGTGTGTTCCTGGTGTGGTGTGTGTGTCTGCATCTTCTGTGTGTGTGTGTGTGCGTGTATGTGTGTGTGTGTGTTTGTGTGTGTGTGTGTGTGTTTGTGTGTGTGTGTGTGCTTGTGGCGTAGAAATGGTGTTAGTGTGGGTTGGATAAAAGAGCATAGGTGTTCCCAGTAATCAGAAGGTTGCCGGTTCGATTCCTGGCCGTGCTAAAAAAAAGACGTTGTGTCCTTGGGCAAGGCACTTCACCCTACTTGCCTCGGGGGAGGATGTCCCTGTACTTACTGTAAGTCGCTCTGGATAAGAGCGTCTGCTAAATGACTAAATGTAAGTAAACCATTATCTCTGCCCAGAGTACAAGCTATCAGACTAATGTTTTAGCCCAGGTCAAAGTCCACCTGCTTTTAGCCTCCTGGAGCTTTTCTCTTTACTCGTAGGTCTGGCTTGGGTGAATAAATGTGCTGTATTATACAATAGCTGTGACTTGTTGTGTCATGGTGATGTAGAACTCTTTTTAGATGGAGAAATCACATAGCACTCTGGGTTACTGTACTGAGAAACAACCTGTCATGCCATTACTGGAAAACTAGCATAATCACACACCCTGTCGCAGCTGATTGATCTGAAAGTGATTTCATCTGTGCTACAAATATCAGTCAGCAAACAATGTTGACTTCTAGTATCAATTCAACTTTTTGAAAAGACAGGGACGGATAGCACACCCATGGCCCAGTGTTGAAGAGGGTGAGACAGAGTGGGAACAGACCCGGAACTGGTGCTGACTGGTAATATCTGTCACAGTCCTCTGCCATGGTTCTGAATGTGGTTCTGATTGGCTCCACACCAGCACATCCTGGTCCAGTGGCTGTGATCGGGTCAGAACCTGCAGACCTCCCTTCACCCTCCCCGAGTGGTGATAGAAGGTCAACTATGGAGGAAGGACACACAATTGGTCATTCAGATATGATGTGGGACCAGCAATCCAATCAAGAGAGGGATGAATAGGCTTTATAATATTACCCTGCAAGACTCAGAGGGCAGGAAGGCAGGACTAAGTAGGTAGGCCAAGGACCTCTGCCCTCTAATGCTCTGGAGGAATAGGTAATGAGCTGGGTAAGATAGAGTGAATGAAAAATAGAAGAAGCGAAAGTAAAACAAAGATGGAGGAACATGAGGATAAAATTAAATTAACAATTCAGACTTGGCAGTGTCACATTTATAGCCATTTAGTTTCTTGCACAATTTGTATTTACCGGATTGGTTGTTGGCATGGTTGTGTTTGGGTCCAGAGCCTGAAATGTGGGTTCCTCTGGTCCATACAGAGTCTGTGTCTGAACCAGCTAGCAGGTCACATAAACCCTCCTCAAAGTCACACCGAGTGTACCTAGAACCTTCCAAAACCAACACAGTAAACTGTTAGGCAGAGCAGGACAGCTCACTCTGTCTTTCACGCAGAGATGAACTGGAAACCATAAACTACATTTTACTTTAAAACCTCTGACTCACCCAGCAAATGCCAGGGATAATATTTGTCTATATTTGGAGGTGTTACGTGGCTGTAGTTGTGGGCTCAGAAGTTACATTACTTGATGAACCAGGAGTCGGGTCAATTATTCTTCATAAAATAGTGGACACTATGGACTATGGACACTATTAAACAAATAACTGTTGAAAATAAGGGTCATCAATTAGAACTACTCACAGTCTTTCTCATCGCTACCATCCCCACAGTGGGTGGTGAAGTCACACACACGGTCCTCCGACAGGCATGTTCCCTTGTCACAGGAAAACTCTCCAGCAAAGCAGGCCACAGCACTCACACACAAACACACAGAGACACACCCCAGACAAAAGGCCAGCAGGCACAGGGCCCTAACCAACCCAGTCATTAGGTAGACTGGAACAGAAACACTCACTCATTCACCCCTTTATTCCATAAAACACGGTCTGGTTTCAAGAACGTTTTTAACTGAGGTACTAACTTACAATGTTCAGTTTACCTTTAGATAGTGATCACGTACAAGCTGTGAGCCTGAATCATCACAAGTCAATAAATGGCTTTTATGGCTGTTACTCAATAGGCTGTATGTGTGAGTGCTTGTGTGTGTGTACGTGAGTCAGGGTGCTTGCGTGTGTATATCTGTGTGTGTGTGTGTGTGTGTGTGTGTGTGTGTGTGTGTGTGTGTGTGTGTGTGTGTGTGTGTGTGTGTGTGTGCGCAGGCGCATATCCTTCGCATCATGACTATAAAATATTTGTTCGGACCTGAACACACTTTGCAAGTCACACAAATGTACATACTGTGGGATTTTCAGACAGAAGACTGAGAATCATAGCAATAACAGAGAAAAGGGAGTCCACATGAGAGAAAACGTGTTAAAAAGCTGTTCTATGACACTCATAAAACAGTCCACAACTCACTTTATAAATGTATTCTCACACATAATCAAATTTGACATGAATCGATCAGGAAAGGATGTCTTTCCGTAATGGGTGAGTTGATTTGTGCGGTAGGTTGCCCTAATGACCTTGAGACAACAGGGAGCAATTAACACCTTGATGGAGGGACCATGGTAAACTGGAGCAATTACGAATAAGAATAATTGATTATTCTTATATTGACCCACATTGGTAGCCTAATGACAATATTGTGTCATCCTACAGGCACGAAAAGGTGTATTATAATCATGGATGTTTTATGAATCTTTTCATTGTCATTTCTGACCTCATCTGTACAATTAGGTGTAACAATGACATGATTACAGACCAAGCTCATGTTTCTCATGTTACTGCATCAGTGACTGGGTAGGAACTGATTCAGTAAGTTGGAAATGCATCTGATGGTTCTGTGTGCAATGCACAGTGAAAAGGGGGGTAATTTATTTTGAGTAGACAGGCTGGTGGATGTCTGGCATGGCATCAGGCAAAGCAACACATTTTCTGTTTAGTGACTTTTTCATTTCATGTTTTTTTGCCAAAGTGACTCACCTAAGCTTAATTAATTGATCCTGGGGCAAAACCTCAATTAAAAAGCCTGCTAATGAGCTGCCACAGGGCACATTAGGACACATGCGCATTAACAGTAAGACTTCCTCAACTATATAAATTTTTTACAAGCAGTCAGTGTTCCCATACTTAAAGACATGGTGTACTGCAAGTTGGCAGATTTTAGATCAAAGGAACATCCATTCACTGTCAACCCCAGTCCACTTTCAATGGAATCAATGTGTTGAAACATGATTACGACAGTATATGGTGAATGCTCAAATGCATACAGGCATGCACAGACACAAACATATACAGGTAAGTTATGCTATTTCAAGTTGAGGCAAGAGTAATAAAAAAATTTTTTTTTGCTTTCTTTGCAGAGGTGTTAGTTTCTCCAATCTCTTTGAAGATATTTTTTTTTGTCTCCCCTTTCAGGATTATGACATTTCTCTATGGGGATTAAATTCACCTTCATAGCCCAGAGAGAGCTCAGCACACTGCGCCACCATAAGTGACTTAAATAAGAAAGACATCTAATTTAGGTCCCACAAGGATTTGTGGGATGGTGTAACCATTGCAACGATTTGTCAAACGATTTGCGGAGCAATTTGTCTTGTGCTGGCTCAGCTCCTCTTGCAACATATTAAAACAAAGACATGATTTCATTTTCCTCTCCTCTGTAACCATGCTAGTTTTTGCTGCAAGCTTTGACCTCAAGTTTTGCTATATGGTGTCCCCTGAAATGTTTCCTGAAGTGTAGGCCAAAATCAGATGCAAGTGCTTGGAACATAAAACAACGTATTATGAAATGTTCACTAACTACTAACTAAATGTGGACAAATAAATATGTAAGCCTTCACACCTCAAGTTACTGCATTCTAACATTGGCAAACCTTAGCAAACTATCAATGCTCTCTGAACAGCCACACTCTCTTTAGCAGCTTTATATTTCATGTGGATTTCTGTGTTTTGGTTTACACTTCTATAACAGTTTACAGAGCCATGAATATTTATGTAAAAAGCTGTATGTGGAATACAAACCCAGTCTTGTTGACTTTCCATTCGTCATCGTAATGGCTTTTTTCCATTCTGTCGCTTTTGGACAGCTGGTTAATTAGAATGCATTAAAAAGAAAAGAATCGTCACCGTTGTGAATTCTGCCTTGCTTTTTACATCCCAACTCATTATGCCTATTAGTCGCATTGCATATCAACCGTGGTTTTAATCTCTACGTCTTTACGGTAGGATTTGATTTCGGGAGTCTATTTACCAAAGCAATAACCTATATTGACCAACCGCGAAAAACGTAGATAATAAAAATCAGGATTGAACATGAAGTGTAGATGAGCTTGACAGGTGGAGTGTGCTGGGAGATGAAAACCGTTTCGTGAACCAACCAAGCATTAACACACCCATCTGTCAAGAGCATGCCAGCTCCACCAAGCTGCCACCTCTCAATGATGTGAGGGGCAACGTGCCACATGCCAAGGAAGATTTGGGGTTGTATTATGAAACATTAACGGAGCTTGTGAGGTATGATCACAGTAACATACATCACCAGCATCACTGTATTGCTTTATACATGGCCAGACTGTAATATACAGGGGGGAACCACTTTCCTCAGGCCTCCAGGGAAATCTGTTCCCCCTGTGTTCTCAGTATAAAAGACTGGTGTATAGATAAAACTTGCTATACATAATGTTCACAGTAACATACATCACCAGAATCACTGTGTTGCTTTATACATGGCCAGACTGTAATATACAGAGGGGGAACCAATTTACTCAGGCCTCCAGGGAAATCTGTTCCCCCTGTGTTCTCAGTGTAAAAGACTGGTGTATAGATAAAACTTGTTATACATAATGATCACAGTAACTTACATCACCAGCATCACTGTATTGCCTGCAAAAAATGACATGGGCTGAATCAGATGTATTGACTGTCCTCTCTGATAAAACTATGTGCAGGTTTTATAAATCTCCCCTATTTAACAAGACAGGGAGCTGAGGACAGCCACACACACATGAACACTCACACAAACTGCCAAAAACACATCCTCACACCAGTTGAAAGAACCTTAAGAGTTCTGTCTTTAAGCTGTATCATACTGTAGGCCATTTAACATGATGAACTAGGATAGGGCCAATAATGTGGCATGACATTTTGAGTTGCAAAGGGTCTCTAGGAACACCTTGAAGTCAGCGAGAGGTGATAAATTAGGATGCAGATTTCCTCCATTGCTAATTGTATCTTATTATCCATGTCTTGTACACCTTTCTACATTACCATAGGATGGTTGTTGCTCATGTATTTTCATTTCCTATCACTCACATTAATAGCTAATACGTAACAGAGACAGGCTGCTAATCTGCAGTGATTAAATAGTGTTCCATGTGACTGGTTGCTAATGGGCTGCCATTCATTAACACCTCAACGGCAGTTAAATACAAAACTCATCCACTTATTGTAGAAAAAGAGGAGGTACAATAATATAAAATCATATTACATGTTGCATGTTTCCTAGAAACACCTGAAAAGTTACATTGAATACAAATTATAATATATTCTATTTTCTCTCCTTTGCTTCCACCAAAACTTCAGCCTTTTCATTCAGTGAAGATAATTCACCATGCCGAAGGTCCAGAATGGTATCTTCATCATCAAGGAAGCTTGAGGGACAGGTTAATATGTCCGAATTTCCGGAAGGTTCTTAAAGGAAGAGCACTTCCTCCCCTGGGTACAGTACCTCATCTGGCTTCAACATAGGCGACAGCTTTTAACCTGTCAAAACAGATTAATCGGTATGTTTTCACACAGCAGAACCCAAGGACACTGCTGACCGACCAACTAGTTTAATTCTGCTGCATTGTGTTGGAGTAAATGGCATTTAGATAACTGACCAAAGAGCATCTGTCTAGATATGAAACTGATCTCTTAATCTTTGAAGAAATATAAGGACGATAAAAGCGTGAAACCAGCTTAATGGGAAAATAACTGAATTTATTCTGCCTTTCCTTCAGATCTCAGACATAGCAGATAGGCTTCATGCAGGTCACGCTGGCTAACAGGTAGGATGGGGAAGTTAGTGGAATTGCCGTAAGAATTGCAGTCTTTGTCTGTGTGTTGACCCATTGCCCCATGCCCTGCCCACCAGTGCCATCCTATACCCGCCTGTCTGTGCCAGTCTATAATTTGCCTCCTGTTCCTTCTGCTCACTGCCAGGCCATATCAGCTGTGACCCTCTCCCCTCCAATCAACTCATCCAGTCACCAGCAGGGCCTTCTGCCACTTACAGATAAAGATGGCAGACTAGCCACAACTTCCCTTCAGAACTCAAGACCAGAAAGAGGAAGTTATTTTGTACAGTATCTCCTTTGTAGCAGGCTATGAAAACAAATTCTGGCCGTGATTGTTTTTTTGATGTCAATCGATGAGAGGTTTGGCACTTTTCTATGCTTCTTTTGTTGGAATCTCAGGTTATGTTTGAAATCACCGTCTGTGTTTGAGAACACAGACGGGACCAAGTGTGGCTTTAATGGTTTCTTGTTTCAATTCAAGTACATTTTAAGGAATAACCCATGGAAAATACTACCTGTCAGCATATAAATAACTTAATAGGTTAGATGACATGCATACAAACTGTCAGAGACATAGAAACTTCAGGAAACTATAACTTTTATTTAATCAAGCTTCCTTGAGAAAGACCACACAACAGCACATCCAGTTTAGAAGCAGAAACTGAACGTCATATCAGGATTAGCAGGTGAAAAACATATTCATTCCTCACTGAGGATATTTTGGCAACATGTATTTCTGGAAGATGCGCTTTCTTCAGAAATTGTGTACCAGAGATCTCTGCTTTGGAGCATCAGAGAAGTATTACAGTTTGATAAGGGGTAAAAATGCTAGGGGAGTGTGAATGCATGTTTAGGAGCCTGAATGATAATATGTGGGTTGTTGACCAAACACCCTCTGAAACTTTACATAAGTTAATCTCCTCTCCCACATAAGCTTTGTGGGAGGGGAGATAGTAGACTTGCAATGTATGCTACATCAACAAAGACACAGTGCCACCATACTTTCCCACTGCTAAAATATCATTTTTTTGCGTAAATCACGTTAATGGGGGGTCATTCATTCATCCATGAAGGAACTGCAGGTCCTATTGTCTTCCTAGTTTCTGACTGTGCTACCTATCATGTGAATGTAACAGATCCTGCATCCTGGCCAAATGCAAATTAGATTTCAGAAGGAATAAAACAGGCTAAATTTGGCGCTTGTGTGACTATGAAAATGTCACGACACTGTTGGCTCTCTACCAAATTGAATTTTTTGGGAAGTAATGTGGAGACAGTGTGATTATCTCGGAGGAGTGTAACTGTTAAACGACCATAAATATTCATGTGAGCGCTTGATCCTGGATACGAATGGATGACTCTAGATACGAATGGATGATTCCAAAGAAACCAGTCATGGGGAAAATAAATCGTATCGTCAAGTAGCCTACAGATGAGTCTCAGTACATTAAACCTTGGATACAGATGAATGGCATGGTCAATTAAAGGAAAAAGGCCCCATAATTTGCTAAAAGAATCACCACCATACACTCCTTTAATGTACTAAATTATAGCCTAATATAAACGCGTAAACTCTTAATATACTCCAGTCATAACAGTAGAACATTGTTCCGGTGTGACCAGGATAAAGTTCCATAACATTACATCCAAGTCTGGCCAAAGGCCAGTGTTGTAGAAGCAGGCCATCTATTGATTAGCTGGAAAGATGCAAACCCATTTACTAAAGCAAATGC
Organism: Osmerus mordax; assembly: GCF_038355195.1. Classification (NCBI taxonomy): domain Eukaryota; kingdom Metazoa; phylum Chordata; class Actinopteri; order Osmeriformes; family Osmeridae; genus Osmerus; species Osmerus mordax. The sequence continues at coordinate 11,288,941 of NC_090064.1, forward strand.
CTGTCAGTCTGCAACAGACCAGAGAAATAGGGATTACTCTGCTTTGGAGCCTATAGGCCCATGTGTAAATTTATGCCTGCAAAATGACACAGGCCTACAGTGTTGTGAGGCTCATATTGTAGATAAAAATGAAGATGTAGAAGTGAAGTACCCTACTTGTTGGGACTATTCTGATTTTCCTCACGTTTTCAGTGGTTGTTGAATTACAGAAATACTCGTTGCAATGAAAGAGAAGAAAATATATAATATTGATCTGATTTTAACTCATCTTATTTCTTTGAACTGTAGGCTACTTTTTTTTACAGATTGAGTGTCACATAAAATATGTATTCATGATCTCAACCTAAAGAGAATAGAAGAGAGTACTCAGGATGTTACCATGGAGACACACAATATTTGACGTGTAACCAGTCATGATGCTTAAGGGGAGTGACTTTTGATAGATTCATATTCCAATTGCTATTTAGTTGATATTGAAAAGATGCACCAGATGGCTTATAGAATTCCAAATGATCATTAGATTTAGAAGATTATATGACAAAACTCAGTACAAGTTTTAGTTGACTGAACGTTTAAAAAAGCTCAGGTTTTCTTTCCCTTTTCTTGTCATAAGTAGACCATCACAGCATTGCTGACACTCCTGGAGGGCCAACAAGCTATGATAGCAGAGAACTGACAAAGAGAGGGATGTCTCAAAAGTGAATTTACTGAATTTCCGATGGTATTTTCTGCAAGATACCAGACACTGCTCAACAGGTTCACATTTAATCTATATTCCTTTGGACTTGGGAACCTTTATTTGTAGAATAATAATAACACATAATTAATCCTTGTTGTTTCAGAAGTCAGGCAGTCTGGCTTCAGTTTGGATCTGGCCTACCCAAGGCTGTTGCGTACAATTAGACTTTACAGACTGAATCTTGTCATGGGAAGCCCATGGACAGATCCATCAGGGCTTCCCAGGTCTGCCCCTCCCAAACAGGACGTCTCTTCAGTCCAGTCATACATTAACATCAAACCCCCGAAAGGCTTTCAAACCAGAAACATGTCTTGTGCTGTTGTCATGACCATAAACTTTGAATAACACCTTTCCTAGTCATTTCAGTGCTCGCCACTTGAGAAAAGACTAACTTGGTAACGGCAGTGAATGTGAGAGAGGCTGATGAGCGATGAGTGTGTTAACAAAGCTTGTCTCCAGGCTGGAAGGGGACCGTCACCATCTGTCCCCATCCCTGATGTGAGAGAACAACGCTCTGCACCACAGATGGTTCTGAGTGCATGCAAATCACACTGGCCAATCAAAACTAGCCGCTGAACAACACCAGCCAATCACAAACGACCATCAAAGAACACCTTCCAATCGTAAACAGCTGTCAAAGAACACCAGTCCCCCCCCCCCCTCCCCTCTCCGTCGGGGCGCATGATGAGGAAGTGGTAAATGGCCGTGTGATGCAGAGGAATTTTAGAAGGAATAAGTAGGAGGGAACAGAAGGGGTGACGTGGTGCTTTCCTATCGTCCAATGAAACATGAACTAGAGTCTGGCTGAGACATCCATTTTCCTTACTATGAAGTTGTTTATCCCAACGATATTGGTATGGATTACAGCTCAGCACCACTCTTCATTAGATGAGTCATTAAGAGGTCAGTTGTGACTGATGCCAGATCTTGCTCCTAATGATCCCAACCTGTAGATCAATCCATGTTCCTCTTTTTTTTTCCTCCCTCCATCTCTGCCATCGCTTCCTGATCTCATGTTTCCCTTGTTCTCCCTCCTTTCTTTTTTTCATTCAATGTTTTGGTTCACACCTCCTTATGGCCTCATCTCTTGTCCAATCATCCCTGTCGGCTCCAAGTCAAGCTACTTTTATTTAACAAGAACTGATTGTCCAATATCAACACAGGTAGGTCAACAAATGAGGTATTTCTAATGACTTCACTTGCTGTAGTACTGAAGAAACAAACCCACAAAGTCCATTTCTGAAATAACTGTCTGGGACATACTGTTATATCTGGTCTGGGTGGTAATGGTGATCTGCATGTGCAGCTTCAAATCTTTCATTCTCAAACTAATGACCTTTCAAGACATTGTTTCGACACCGCTGCAAGACGGATGAAGGCACAGAAACATGATTAATGGCATCCAAAAGCTTGGACAATGAACCAAAAGAAAACAATTTCTGCCTGCTGCAGAAAAACACCGCAGAATTTATCGTGCTGAAAAAAAGCTGAATCGTCTGATTGAAATCAAGTTTCTTCCGATGTTCAAATAGGCCAACTGATTACCTACACTGTATGCTTTATAATCTTTACGTGAGAGGAAGAGGAGGAAACAGTGAAGAAAAGAGAGAAGGGATGAGATAGGAGACAGCAGGGAGGAGATAGGAGGAGACAGCAGGCTGTTCCATTCAGAACCATCCACAGTGGAATGCTCCCTCTCAACCCCATGTCATGATCCATATAGAAGACTAGCATTTCCATCTGGTAATGGTGTTACTTAGCTAAAGAGGGGAGGCCTACTAAAACTGCCTCTTCACAGATCCAGCTCTTCAGTCAAGCTGTAATAAATGTTTTAAGTGGCCCATCGATCAGAATGGTATTCTCTCAAGAGCCATTTAGACTGATGCCCTCAATACTAGATTGCAACATTAAGGTGTCAAATGCTTCAGTTAGGACTAAAGGAACCTAATATACATGTACAGAGTGCACTGCACAGATTATGGTGCTATTGGATTTTATGGACTTTAAAGGTTGACATAAAGGTGTTATGCTGCCACCTAGTTGATGTTGATGTCATCGTACAGCAGTTGTAGATCTAAATTCCACATACAGTTTACCTCACATTTTATTGTATATTTAATTCTATTCTAATCCCACTTAGTACTGCTAGTTTATGTACCCTTAGTATAGATAGTCCACATATTTAAATTTTAGGTATATGTTTATTGTATGCACCTTCCTGCCAAAGCAAATTCCTTGTCTGTGCAAACTTTCATGGCGAATAAATCCCATTCTGATTCTGATGATTGTATGTAAAACCTTTAAGCTCCATTTCATATCAAATGACTTCTCTATAATTGTCCCATTCACATTTACAAATGGCTTCCATTTCTAAGTAGTAATAACTCGAAAAACAGCCTCAGTTTCAAAATAAAGGTTTATTAAAAATGAAATAAAAAATGGAAATGCATGACACAGATCGTACCTGTCATCCCCTGATTTTAAAGTGACTGTCCCCCAGCTGAATATGTAACGAACAGCACGAGTGAAACCACAACATGATACTGTGATCATTGTCCTGCTTTCCAATGGTGAAATACTGAAGACCAGAGCAATAGTCTGGTCAAGAGCCTCAGACCCAGAGACACTATAGAACCATCATCACCATCCACACTCATGACTTGTACTTTCAATGAGATCCTATTTAACACTGAAACCCTCTTGCAACTGCCACCACTCAGTCTCTTTGGCCGCTACAGAGCTTGGCAGAGAAGGTATAGGACAATAGAAAGTGACACGGGCATAGATGTTAGAGTATCTTACATCAAAGTCACATAGGCCGAATACTTATGCACGTACACACCTTTAGAATAAGGCTGGGGTCAGTTTGGTGTGGTTTGAAATGACATGTCTTTTTTCGTTTTGTTTCGTTGGAATAGTCCAAAAATAACAATATGTCCACTGAGAAATGTTTAAATTAAAACTGAACTGACTCAAGCCCTGATTCAGGTGTTTAGACCAGCATCTGCAGAGAAGAAGAAAAAACATGGAGCACATTCCATTCACACACAGCCTGAAATGTTTGTGGCACATTAGGAGGAAGGTCCCTAACCTTCCAGGGCTCCCAAACCCCTGTTCCTGGACAGCTATCCTCCAGTGGGCTTCTGTTCCAACCCCGGTTGTGATTAGGGGCTGCAAGAGGCTTGCTGGGGGAGGGGGTAGAGGGGATGCTCAACATAGCAACACAGCTGCCAGAGACAAGAGACATGTCATCAGGAACCAGGACTCATTCCAAACACACGACGAAAGGTATGACATCATTCAGCTGGAAGTTAACCTGCTGACCATGACATTGCATTATGTATAAAATATAAACATACACTGTAATAGCAACAAAACAAAAAACTGACATCTGTAGCATCAACATCCACACAATCGTAACGGTTGCATACTGAGGTGAGAATCTACTTTGTTTGAGAGTGTTGTTGAGGTCTGCACCCAGACGCATCCAGCGTCACCTTGTATTAGTCTTTACTTGGCTGATCCCCATCTTGCACCATGGCTCAGGCACCTGGAGACCACAGTTTAACACAGTAGGAACTGGTTTTTAAATTCAGACCATCATAGCTTATGATACTGCAACTTTTACAGTTACCACTGAGAAAATGGTCATGAACTATAAAAAAGAAAAAAGTACAAGATCTGGATACACTACCCCAGTTTATGAGGTAGTGTATAATATTGAACCTGACTGCACCATGAGCATTTAAACATTTATGATAACACCACTGTGTGCTTGTTCGCCAGAGACTAAGCCCATTCTGTGTCCCATCCCAAACAACCAACTGGAACACGCAAAGCCTTAGGTATTGAACTGTTTTGAAAATACAAACCCACCCACAATACACACCCACATAAAATGATGAACATTCCAGATAGGCGATGATCCCAGTTATGATTTGAATATGGCATTCTGACATAAAACTGTAGATGATATGTAGTGATAACGGCATGCATTTCCACTGTCCTCTGTACATGTCCTAATGTCCCACAAAGAGAAAACAAATTGGTTCTCATGATGACCAGTAGATTCACAGCTAGGCAACCGGCAGTCCTTGTGGTTGAGTTGTGGTCAGACGTCTGTTGACCACTGAGGTTAATACTTGGGGAGGGTCTCTCGCTGTAACAGGTAAGGTTGCGCGTAGTGAAGAGAGGCACCTCTGTGCAGTCTTGAAGTTAGTTGGAACTTTTTGTTTTGTTTTAAAAAGCAGCCACTAAGGGGAGGCTAGGATGCCACCTGATAGGTGGAACAGGCAGAAAGTCAGTCCATCATTGGGCGAGGGGCTATCTAAGTCCCGCCCTCGAGGTCATCCACTCCAGCCCCTGACACAAGCTGAGAGAGAGAATGGGTTCAGTATCCAGCAAGACATCAGAAAATCTAGACTTGTGTGTTTGAGAACTTGAGATAAACTGGGACAATAGACTAAGTTTATCTTCTGTTCTCTTTATCGTGGGTGTGTGTGAGGTGTCAATTTGCGGCTGTCTCACCCCTCTCCTGTGAGTGCGCAGCACGACTGGATGTGCCAGGGGTGGTCTTTGATGGAGCTGAGGGTGAGGTATTTGGAGATCTCTGCTGCAGACATACAGTCCTTCATATCCTGCTTGTTGGCAAAAATCAACACAGCTGCCTTCCGCAGGTCCTGAAGCAAGAGAAGAATAGGACAGGGGAGGATAGGGGTAAGAGGACAATGAGCACTAGCCTGTACGAGACGTTACATAACAACTGGGACGGAAACTTCTAGTGAACAAGGTGACGGTGGGAAGTCTGACAAATGGGTAAATGGACAGGATGTGTCGTAACAGAGCCTAAAAGGCTGGAGTAGAATCCCTATCTGTGATAAGATAGGACAAGTATGGCACAGTTTTTCTCACTGTGTGTGTGTGTGTGTACGCACAAAACAGAAGGGTTACCTCGTGAGCCAGCATCCGGTAGAGCTCTTCTTTGGAGATGACCAGCCTCTCTCTGTCCGTACTGTCCACCACCAATATGATGAACTAGAAATAAGAGGAGACACGTGACTCACACATGTGACCGGAGCCTCCACCAATGACGAGGTGCTGTGAGGCACGGTGGGAGGGGATTTCCTACTGGAGCGGTCTGGGTCACAACAAAAGGGTGGCTAGGCTTCTACAGTGACTACAGAGACAAGGAATAATCAGGTGGTCTACATGTGAGTGGATGTGTTCAGACACACAAACAATACAATAGGAGCGGGTAGGATGCCGAGTGAGGGAGACCCATTGTCAGCGCTGTGTGTAAATGAAAAGCAAGCAGAGTGCTATGCTGAGGTGTACAGTATAAACACGGGCCGTGCTAGATAACAGGCTTGACCATGGGGGGGGGTTTACACAGATCTTTTTTTCCAGGACTACTCTCCCTCTTAAACCCTCCTCCTACTCATCGTCCTCCTCCGTCCTGGCCCCATAGAGGCTGGTCCTGACCCCTCCTTTCAGACCGCGCCTTTGTAGCAGGGTGACCCTTGACCTGGGAGGCCTCTGCAGCCGTCTGTGCTCTGAACAAATACACCAGCTGCTGTGAGTGTGAGGTGGGGGGGGACGGCTACTGCAGCAGGATGCTACTTTTGTTCTCCTGTCCAACAACATCTATGAGGGATTATGGAGCCCCGCTGCAAAGTCACAGGCAAAGTAGCAGCGCACACAGACGCCACAGGCTGCTGCCAGCCAGCCATGTCTATACATGCATACAGGCCAGGGTAGTTCACATCCTGCCTGCGGAGGTAGAGTGTGCGTTTGGGTGTGTGTGAGAGAGCGAGCGAGAAAGAGAGGGAGCGTGTGTGAGTGTTAGGACCCACCTCAGTGTTGGAATAGTAGGTGTTCCAGGAGGACCTGAGAGACTCCTGGCCTCCGATATCCCACATGAGAAAGTGGGTGTTCTTCACCACTATCTCCTCCACGTTGCTGCCGATGGTGGGTGACGTGTGAACCACCTCGTTCATCAGACTGGCAGGGGGGAAGGAGATCAGAATGTTACAGTTAGATTGAGGGAGAGACACCGAGAAGCCAGACACCGATAGTGAGAGAGACGGACAGGGAGATAAAGACAAAAAAGATGCATGAAAAGAAAGAAAAGATATACTCACAACTGGTACAGTATTGTGGTCTTTCCAGCATTGTCCAGCCCAACAATTATGACCTTGTGTTCTGAAACATTAAAAACATCTACATTAGCAACATGATTGTCTGAAACTCCAATATCAGTGGAGCCACATCTTAACGAACTAGAATTTACCCTTCATGCCAGTCACTCATATGCATCGCTAATGAAAACAATACCAAGTAAGGAATGACTTCTGGGAATGGCCTACTGCCAAACTGACCTAGTTTGTGCTATGTTCCATTCAGAATTGTCCTTCCTGGTATTCACACAGTTTGTTTTACAAGCACCCATTCACAAAGTCATGACATTTCCTTCCAAAGCCTTAACTTTTTGTTCTGATCGTCATTTGTCTTTCAGCATAGCTTTGTCTATCCTTGCCTAACTTAACCCAGCCCCACAATTCCCCATAGCAGGATTCACTTTACTGCCATGCTGTTATAGGAGATTTAACACCTGTTTGTCAAACAGGGAGCCATGAAAGACCAAAAGGCCGTATCAAAGCAGGCACGTCCGTGGTAGAATATCTCACATGAGTGTTTTGACTTCTCAACCTCTGGACGCTGAGTGTGGGAGACTGGAAGGAAGACCGGTCAGAGGGCCCATGATACTGACAGGCCTGGCGTCAGATACAGGATGTTGGATGATGTTGAATTCCTATTACTTCCTACAAAATAGACAGTGCTTCACTGCATCTCTATGCCTCAGCCAATACAGCCACTAAACTCAATAAACTGGTCATGTCCAACATGCATACGTTCTTGGTGCTCCTACTTAAGATAATAGTAGAATACCCTATCCCACTTTGTTACTGATAGGCCTACATGATTTAGGCTAAAGTTGAAAGCACAACAAACAAACTCCAAATGTAGTGTAATAATAGTACGACTCAATCTCACACTTTCACTAACATCTCACTGTCTCTGAGTGAGTGAAACGAAATACACTGAGAGAGGTCCAAGACACTAATCCAGGTATTAGGTTGGGATTAGCTATCCAGTGCTGCTGTAAAAAGGTAGGTGGGCCCTAGCACAGCTTTTCCCACCACTACCAAGGAATTAGGCCACAGACAGCTCCCACAGACAGCCACAGGATATACTCCAAATCATTACATCATTTCAAAGCAGAGACAATGGGAAGGCCTAGCCCTTAGTTGTATATTTAAAAAAAACTCTTAAAGTTGACAGTCTCAGCAATTTATTGTACACTTCAACTCACCACATTTCAAATAGAAGTTGAATTCTGGTATTTAAAAACTTGAGACCACATCTGAAATTTCTGTGAACTGTGGACTCCTAAAAGCACCCCAGTTCCACTTTTTTCTTCAGACCATGAAGATCTGTTCCTCTGCATCTGAACCTTCGTTTGTGTAACAATGGAATAGAAAAGGGGCACAAACACTAAACACTCGACCAATACACTTATGTTTTTGCCCAACCTCTTGGTCATTTACATTACATCTAATATCATTGTATTGCAGTCGACCACGACAAATAGCAAGCTAAAACACGTAAACGTGTCAGCAATTGGACATCCAATCTTATCAAGAAGTGATAAGTCACAAGTTAGCTAGCTGAGCAGAATCATGTCCACACATTGCGCAATACATTTTTCTCCATGGCATGATACTCAATTTTCAAATCCAGTTACCTAGCTAGAACCTCATCCTAGCAAGTTGGCATGGTAGCTAGTGCGGCCACTGCGAACTCACTTGTCTTGACTTTATTCCCTGGATGGATTGATACAGGCTGTGCCAGAATTCTGAATACCAACGCAAGCTAAAATATGTCTACGTTGATGTTCCAAAAACACAATACATCACTTGATAAATAAGTAGCAAGCCTGCTAGCTAAGATATCATGTTTGACACACGACGAACTGAATCTAGCGAGCTAAGTAGCACGTCTAGTTTATAATGATTAGCAATACTGCTAGTTACTACCTCCAGCATCCACCACTTCTGCACATTCCCACGTTGCCAACAAACATCAACTCACCTTGATTGCAGAAGAAACTCCACAGTTTGGCAAATATGAGACCCATAATGACTGCTAGGTAGTTAACGTTGTAGTTGACCTCTTTATAGAAGTGTTTAATTGCCCCCTTTCCTCAACTTTCCAGCCTGCTAGCCTAGCATAAAGATATAGCTCACTCGCTTCGCCGTGCACAGCCGTAACAAACAGCGTTATTCAAGCGAATGCGTATCACCCGTTGTAGCCGAGGACCTCGCATAAAAATCGGACAAGAAATAATAAATGACAAGCTCATCTAATCCAACACAGTTGTAAGGTCTCAGTTAATGATCGTTCGGCTGCTCAATGCTCATGGCTTTGATCCAGGCAAAAACATCCCGGTGTTCTGTTTCTTCGTTTAAGGCCATCCCCTAACAGTGTCCGGTTTCGTTGATGACGTTGTACTTGGCCATTTGACAGGTCCTTTAAATATGGTTTCTCGTTATAATTTATGGTATAACATGATATAACCAATAAAACCAGATCTGGAGACACTTCTGTTTTGCACCTTTTGCCTCGCGCACTGCACCTATCTGCAACAACAGGTGCATTGTTTTTTGTGACGTTATACGTCTCTTATGATATCATCAAATGTTAGAACTCCATGGCGGTTACATTTCAGACCCATATTGGTCTACCAGTCAATACCTACACCTCCCACAAAATCTTCAACTCCTGGTAAAGTATCATATTTAATTTGTTGAAGACACATGTAAATCACAGTAAATCACACATGAAAGGCATAGCCTACTAATGCTGTAACAAATGTATGGAATAAAAAACATTACAAGAGAACATTATGTTCAAATTGTCACTCAACTTGTTTGTGCAGATGGTATAAAGTCAGTGAAGATTTAAAGTTTTGATTTATGTACAATAGTTAATGAGGAGGTAACCTTGGCTGAGACAGCGCCCAAATCAGACTGTCCATTGCAACCAGATCAGGTTCATGTACTTACTGATTCACTGAGAATGAAGAGGAAGGGTAATGCACATTTAGGCAGCGGCGAAGGGCAAAGCCCATCCAAAAAGCCTTCTCTGCCCATGCAGGGATGTTCCTCAGCCCCAAAGCCTCAGATCCGACGGAATCCACCACGTAGAGGTTAGCATCATCAACCTTTTCTGAGGCGGAAGTCCCCAGTTTCTCAAAGAGATGGAACAATCAACATTTTTGGGAAAAATAGACAAAAAATAGACGATTAAATATAAAAGTTTATTAACTGTAAGTATCTGTATTTGTATTGCAGCCAGTTTCACATCTCTCTACACTGTGGGGGACTTGCTGGGAGAGGGAGGGTATGGAGCTGTCTATGAGGGAAAACGTAAAGAAGACAGCCAAAAGGTGCCCTCAGCGTACCAACAGCGTACCAACACAATATTCTAGACAAACCTTTTCCAAATCCATTTGCTAAAAATATACAGTTTATTTAAATAATAGCCTACTATAGACTAATTAGCCAATAATAGGTACATCTCTATTATGGTCAAAGTTTTGAAAGCTGACTTGGCCAATGCAGTGATCCCCCCTGTTTGGTAAGTTGCCAAAAGGCCATTAGAATTGTATTAAATATTCAAGAATTTTCTTGTATTTCTCCTCTTTATCAGGTGGCCATTAAGTTTGTCCCGAAGCACACAATGGACTGCTATCTAAAACTCGTTAGTACAGTCTTTGTTGAACCACATCCAGTCGGTCAAGTTGGGAAGTTAAAATCACCTCTAAACATATATGTATACTAGTGTTTTCAACCTCAGTTGTAAGCCAATATTTCTTCTAATATAGAGTACATTGCAAAGGGCGCAATACCTAACTCCCAGCCTTGTGTCCCCTACAGCCTGGAACATCTAGCAGCCTGCCTGTGGAAGTGGCCCTCATGCAGATGGTGAGTGAGCCTCCCACCTGTGAGTATGTTCTGAAGCTGATTGAGTGGTTCGAGCAGCCCAATAAGTTCATCCTGATCCTGGAGAGACCGGATCCGTGCATGGACCTGTTCGACTACACAGAGCAGCTGGGGGGCAGGATGGACGAGGGCCTGGCGAGGGAGATCATGCAGCAGGTGGTTGTGGCTGTGCTGCACTGCCGTGACCGAGGCGTCCTGCACAGGGACATCAAGGTTGAGAATCTACTGTTGAAGACCGACACCCTGAAGGTGAAGCTCATTGACTTTGGCTGTGGAGATCTGCTGAAGGACAAAGTCTACAAGGAATTTGCTGGTGAGGGAATGGGGGCTGACACTGAGTGCTGTTGGAGTGTCACAGCAATAAATATATAAATCAAAACACTATTGTTTGCTGTCTTTCTCATTTAGGCACTGCAGAGTTCTACCCACCAGAGTGGGTGCTGGATGGGAGCTACCAGGGTCGCAAGGCCACTATCTGGTCCCTGGGAGTACTGCTGTTTAACCTGGTCTGTGGAAAGCTGCCCTTTAAGAAGGAGGATGATATTGTGGCTGGACGCCTGTATTTCAGACAAGGGCTTTCCAAATGTAAGAGTTGATTCTATTTTTGTTGTCATGGAGCTTTTTGTCAGTTATCTTGTGATAATGCCAATCATGGTACCAAACTGTTCACAAATATACAGTTTTGCCTGACAATTGTATTTGTGTTTGAAATTATAATTCTTGCCTCATCTTGTAGCAAGCAGGGATCTGATTCGCTGGTGCTTGACACCGAACCCAACTGACAGACCAGACCTGGAGCAAATACTTCAACATGACTGGTTTTCAGAAGTTTAGGTATGTAGCCAGTAAAACAAGCTAGCTATCAGGATAAATGAGAAACATCAATGTACTCAGCTCATTCTCTTAATCTCTGTGTAGTTAATTTTCTTTTCTTTCTTCAATTACACTTTTCAGGTCCCTTAGAAACATGAAAAGGGTGGTGGAGTGGTAGGGAGTTTAGGGGTAGTTGGGGTGCCTGGAAAGAAGAGGGATTTAGAGTCTTTTAGACAGTCACATAATACAAAGACAAAAAGTAGAATAGAAATGCTTGAAACAATAAACCAATAAAAAATGTATCATCCCAAATCTGATGTTAGACTTACTGTATTGATTGTACTTTATATACTTATTTAGTCTTATCTAAGTATGGTATCATCCAGGAGTCTAAATAATTAAATATGGTGCGAGAACTACAACTCCCAGAAACCACTAAAACACGTTTTCGGTGACGTGTAAGGAACTGTACGAGCGCAGTTTGAGAGCAGTATAGACGTGGAGGTTGTCATATGGCCTCACATGTTTGTAATTTACGACTTTAGGTGGAAAAACACGTTCAAACATATTGCTGAAAAAGAGCCTAATTAAACCAAAAGATATTTTGACCAAACTTGTCGACCACCACGCGTCTTAAGAGAGGTTGCTGTTCTGTAGCCAGCTAGTTAGCATAGCAGTGCTATAAGTGCATGTCTATTGTCAATTTACCAGTAGTCTAGGTAATCTAGGTACAGTAGTTTGGTTATGAAGACCAAGGAGGAGCTTGAATTTGAAGCAAGTTGAAGAGGAGAGTTAAAAAGGAAATGTCTGTCTTCCCACCAATTGCTCTGAAGCCCAAAGTGTATGATTACATGAAGAATACATTCATGAATGCAGAGGTTAGTCTATTACGTTTCTTCAGTAACGTCCACTTTCCAGGTAACAAGAGACTTGTTACCTGGAAGTGTGTTTCGCATCAAATTAAATAATAATAACATTATTGCAGTCACTCAGTGTACATTATTCAAATCGTTATACTGTAGCTGTTGGCTGCAGTGGGCCTTGAGGCGGCTGAGGAGAGGTTCCAGAGGCTACTATCTTGCCTGTCCCACCCGCCTGCCTTCACCTGTGTGCGGGCCAGCACTCACCTGGCCCCCCTGGAGGAGATCCGTCACCGCCTGGGGGAAGAGCTCAGAAAGGTCAGACTGAAGCTGGAGGAGCAGTGAGACTGGAAAAGTTCAGCTGAGATTCAGTTTTCATAAGGAGGTTGAGATGTCCAGCAACAACGCTTGTCATTGTGTGTGGATGTGTGTCTGAGAGTGAAAGTGTGAATGTGCAGTTTTGTTCAGGTGATGGATAATACTTTCAATCTATACCTCACTTGAGAGAACAGTCTCTCAACAATAATGGAAATCAAGTTCAAATCCTCTTAGACATGGCACTGCTATAACTCCACATGCACTCCTGAGCCCTCTCTCCTGTGCCAGCAGCAGCGTTGTGGGCAGCACATGTGTGGTTCTGAGGATGAAGAGGTTACTATCCTCTCCCATCCACACATTCCAGATGTGCTGCTTCTTCCTGTCATCGGCCCAAGGTATGTGAAGAATGTCAGCCAAAGATCGGACTGCTCCACCGAGGCATAAACAAGTTCCAAGAACCTTCAGTAGCTCTCCATTCAATCTGTCTACTGTTTTTTTTATGGCCAGCCACATGTAATTTCATAGAATTACAACCAAAATAAAATATGCTCTCATCCTAGACCTACTATACACAATATTTTGGGTTGCGATCATATACAGACCAAGAAACCATCTCTTGCTTCTTATAACTTTGACAGAGGATTGTTTGTTTAGGGTTAGCTATTCTGTCTTAGCCAATTTATATAATCTTGTGTTTATGTGTGTGTGTGTATGTCTTTGTAGAATATAGTCTTTTTTTCTACTTCAGTGTAGGTCTTGGTGTGTGTCTGGGTCTGAAGAAGAGAGAAATGGCATATATGTGGTACATAACGTTTGTGAACTGAAGAGAGAGTGTTGTTTTGTTTTTTGCTCACTTGTTCGCTGACCTCTGCCCCTAGGTCTGTGAAACAGCTTGGCTCCGAGGTGGTGGTCGGGGCCCTGTGCGGCAGCGCCGTGCTCAGGGGAGCCCACGTCTTCGCCCCCGGGATCCTCGCCACACCCAAGTGTGAGACCTCAACTACTAAGAACGTAGCACTGCGTTTCCTCTCCCTCCCTGTGTGCAGTGTCTGTTTTCTGTTCCAAAGGGAGTCATGAGAAACGTGGGAGCGTGTGGTTCTGACGCCAGATGGTGTTCCTCTCATGTGTCCCCAGTCATGAAGGCTGGAGACACTGTGTCTGTGTTCTCTGACCTGGAGGGGAAGTGCACGCGCGGGTCCAAGAACTTCCAGGGGAAGAGAGTGTTTCTGGGAAACGGGCTTGCCGGATTGGACCGCTCCTCCATCTTCTGCACAAATGAACCAGTCAAGTATGTTGTTCTGAACACCTTTTCTCTCCAAATGGTTTTCTAATTAAAAAAAGGACCACTTCTGTTGCTTCTTTTAACAAGGGTCTGGGTATCGCTTAGTGGTTAGAGCACTGGTTAAAAACCCCTGTGCTGTGTGTCGCTTTAGATAAAAGCGTCAGCTTGTTGTGTTGAGTGTAACCTCATGATCTTTACCTCCACAGGGGTCTTGGTATTCAGATGGTTGAGCCCCTGTACCAGAGCCCCTCGTTTGATGGTGTGCTCCCCAGCCTGGTCTTTCTGCAGGTACCTCCTCCAACTACCTTCTTCTGGTTTGGAAACAGGAGCTCTCTGGATGCATCTGTGGTCAGAACTTTAGAACTTAGATTCATTCATCTATCCCCCTGGTTCTAGAACCTCCCGTCTGTGGTGGTGGGTCATGTGCTGGGGCCCCGACCCGGAGAACGTATCCTGGACATGTGTGCTGCTCCAGGGGGCAAGACCTGCCACATAGCTGCCCTCATGGGGGGTCAGGTCAGTATTGACCCCCATAAGGGTTCACTACGAAAACAGCCTTCCATCCTTAGAGGGATCACTGATGTGATGTTGGATCAAATGCCCTTTAATTTTCAGTTACTCAGACCACTTTGACCACAAGGTGGTGCTGTTGCACTGTTTTGTTCGCCTCTTCCTGCTTTTGTCAGTATGGTTTGTCCCTCGCAGGGAGAGGTAGTGGCGCTGGACAAGATCCGATCCAAGGTGGAGCGCATCCGTCAGAACGCCAAGACCCTGCATCTGGACTGCATCAGAGCTCACTGCTTCAACAGCGTCCAGGCTGTGAGCGGTGACCCTGCCCGGGAAACCGAAGGTACGGAATGTGAGCATCGTCGCCAGACAGCGTCTTGGCTCCGGTCTGGTTGTGAGGAAGCCCAGGACAGAGCACAAGGGAGGGAACAGCTCAATTTGTCTTGCCAGTCTTTTGGTATTCTAGCTCCTTGTTATTGGCTCATGCTCTGACTGATTTAGCTTTGATCAGGCTTCCACCGTTGAGGTAAGCCAGTCTCGCTGCGTTTCCCAGGGCCGCCGTTTCCCCCGGAGAGTTTTGACCGGGTTCTGCTGGACGCCCCCTGTAGCGGGCTGGGCCAGAGGCCCAGCATGGCCTGCAGCTGGGGCCTCAAGGAGGTCTGCTCCTACCAGCCTCTGCAGCGCAAGCTTTTCCACACGGTCGGTCACATGCACACACACACACACACATATGCTGGCAAACACAAACACACTCCCAGATAGTACACACAGGAAATAGCAAACACTTTGCACTTTGAGTGTGAGTTTTCCAACCAGTTTACAGAGCCTCAGGTGACATCCAAACAAATGCCTAAACAGAACCAGTTTATCTTATTTCAAGACCCTTGCTGACCAGTAGCTGGCACTGTGGGTCAGCTATAATGTAGCCTATATCCTTGGACCATGCTGCTCTTGTGAAAAAGCTTAAGGCTAGCAGGCAGATGGATCACTGTGGGGAGATTATAGTCCAATGCACTGCACATCATTTATCCCTGTCACACTCTGAGCTCCATCATAGTCGCCCAGTCATGACATTTCAGCATAGAAACTTTGGAGACAAGCCAGAAAGCTGAATGTGTGTGTGTGGATTTAAGCGTTGGACCACTCAGACAATAGGGTTCTCAATCAAGTGAGATGTGAATCTGAGTTCCAGTAGACTGACCTCTGGTTTATTCCAGTGTGTGTTTGTGTTGAGTGTGTGTGATCTGTTGTCCCCCAGGCCGTGCAGCTGCTGAGGAGAGGAGGGGTGCTGGTGTACAGCACCTGCACTGTGACCCTGGCAGAGAACGAGGAGCAAGTCGCCTGGGCTCTGAAGACCTTCCCCTGCCTCACACTACAGCCTCAGGTAATAGGCTGGAAACACACACACACACACATATACACAGACGCATGCACTCATTTTGACTTTGACGTTTCTCAGGAGCCTCACATCGGAGCAGAGGGCATGATGGGAGCTGGCCTGTCACCTGACCAGCGACGTCTCCTCCAGAGGTTCAGTCCAGAGCTGAGCTGGGCCGGGCCCCCTCCCGTGGCCCTCCCAAGCCGAGCCGACACAGACACGATCGGCTTCTTCATCGCCAAGTTCCAGAAGAGCTGAGCGAGCAGCGGCCGCCCTCTTCCTCCTCCTTTCTCTAGCACACAGAAGGCTCCAGAAGGCCGGGGGCCTCACACAGAGCCAGCTTAGGGGTCTGTAGTGTTTACAGTGTTAACACTCTGCCTGGCCCGACAGGACAGTGTTTATAACACACTCTCCCCACCAGCATGCCCCCCATCCCCTGCTGTTTACAACATCCACCTCTTGGTGCCGGCTCTCTCTGTCTGTGGGCCATATAGGGATGAGCTGTGTAAACACAGAGGCCAGGAGAGGGAGGGGTCGAAAACACAGGGGAACTGGGTGGGGGGTGAAAGACAGGGGAAGAGGAAGTGAAGAGAATAGAGAGAATGCGGACTGGTGGACGCAGTTCGGCTTGAGTTGCCATAACAACAGTGACGACACAGCTGCCATGGCAATAGCGGATTGGCTGGCTCCTGGAGCAGAAGCCAGGAAGTGGTGTGCTGAAAGAAGGTTACAAGAGGAATTAACAATTGATGGCCTTTTAGTGGTGTATGTCAAGTACCACTGTGGTTACTGGAACTTGAAGAAGTCAGAAATATTGTACTCTTTCATTTTATTTATTTGAAATAAAATAAATTGCAAGTTCAGTGGCCCTTTCTTGTTTCATTTCTCATAATTGGATGAGATCAAATTTAACCAAAGATAAATCATATGACTAGTTTTAATTTATTCGGTGGCAAAAGTGACATTTATCATTCATAGATGGAGGTCAATGTAATAAATTGCACAGCAGCTTCCAGACCATAATGATCACACGCCAGGTCGTTGCTACGTTGGGACCACCAGGTGACCTTCTCGATGACCTCCACTCACTCCATCCACCTCCATCAGAATGACTATCAATACATCAACAGGATTATCCCTGACACAACGTGGGGGAGATGATGACAGCCATAGCCTGTAGACCCTCCCCCAGATCCATCATCAGCCAGTCCAGCAGGCTGCTCCTTACAGACATGGCCAGAACAGGGAATGATTAGACTTCTCTATTGAAGGACCCTTATCTGGTTGTAAATCTGACCTAGGCACAACCAGACAAGTTCTTCACTTGTACTTGTCTGTGTATAGAGATTGTGCATTGAGTCATGTACTTAAACAGATGAAGCAGTCTTGAGAGTGAGTCAGTGGGGCCTGTAGAGACGAAGGGGGATTTAAACACATGCTTATATTTAGCTCTGCCCACTCACTGTGCTGTTGTCATTTACGTTGTCATGGCGGCTCCACCTGGGATTCTCAAGATTGTTTCAGAGACTGGCTATTTATAGAGCTAGGAGGCCCACTCCTCGTCTGAGGAGGAACATTTGTTGTAAATGTCTGCGCCAGTTATAGAAAACACCAGAAGCAATAGGTATGCACACTGATAGAAAAGCCCCTATGCATTCTAAAACATATTACAGTTGCTTCAATAAATATGAACTAATTGGAGGTCTTGTCCTCTACGTTGATCCTTCACCAAGTTTATTCTTTGTATTTATACATTATGTACATACAAATGTACACCATTAAAAATGTGTAGGGTGCTACTAGAGTAGCATATAAATGGACAGTTTGTTATAATTATATTTTAGGCAAAACCTATAAACTAAAAGTCTGATCATGAATACCAGGGGGACAGGTAGAAATGTAAACAGAGGACAGTGTATCAACTCCCTTATTGTGGCGAGGGCAGCTTGTTTGACGGAGGAACATCTGGTTTTCACATGGTTCATGCAGTATAATGTCACACTTTTACTGAGAGAGTCTAGGTGTGAAATGTGTGAATCACACATTGATTTCAAGTTATCCTGAATCTCTGACCCTGTTTCTGGATTGACTAAATCTGTACTGGGTGGTACAATGGCAGGAGGTGCCCATCCCATAGACAGACTTTTATCTGCTCTGGAGTATTCACACGAGCACAAGCATGTACATTCTGTCGGTTAAATGGGGTGATTGATTTTCAATTACACCCAAACTATAAATTGTGCATTTGGCAAGGTGAAGGAGTAAATTTGGTTCATAGAATTGTCTCATTAACAAATATTTTTTTCCTTCAGTCAAATATTTTCAAGGTTATTTCATAATACACATTCTTCATCTAATTATACTGTCGGGTGAGTTTGAGTTGGTAGAAAAGACTTCTAGCTAGAACTCGTAAGCTACCATGGAGATCAGTTGCAGACAAATGACTGACAATTAAAATGGAAACATCAAGTCTTGATCACTGGACACCAATGTGAAACGTTCTATATTAAAAGTGCTCAACAGAAGGTGTATCAATGTTATAAAATGTTACTGGACCCTTATAAATAGAACAGTACTGCAATGTAAGACAGGAAGTTATGTCACTATTCTGTTGTCTTGTAAGGCAAGACTAAGGTGCGCCCCAAGGAGGCTTCAATATCAGAGGACCAAACATCTAAAATTAATGAAGCAGAATAAAAAAGCAAGCAATAAAATAGGAACCAAAACAAATAATAATACATCTGCAAATACAGCATAACCTAACTGGGTTACAGTAGGTCACCTAACCCCACTTCCTATAGTCAATCCTAGCAGTAGTCTGAAAGAACCAATTGTTCAAGTGGCAGCAAGCAAAAAAAAAAAAATATATATATAAATTAAAAAAACACACATCTAAAATCAATTTTCAAAAGGCTAATCACAGAAAGCACAGCTCAGCACAGAAAATAATTCTGTTCTGTCATGCTTTACCAAACACAGGCTTTAAAATATGCATATTTGAGAATAGTCATGCATACCCTAGCATAAACGACCACGTCTATGCATAGATACACACACACACATATACATACTGTATATATTCATATCTATTTCTATATAATCCAAATACTGCCGTTGCTAGGGTAGCAACAGCTTTTACAAAGGAAGCATACATTAACGGGAGGCAGGGGTTTGGGGAGGGAGTGTAGCAGCACAGTGGGAGAACTGAACGGTTTTCAAGAACGGAGTGTGAGCACTATGACTTAGTGTGTCTTTGTATGTGTGTATGTGTGTGTGTGTGTGTTTGTGTGTGTGGTGGGGTCCTCAGGGGACTGGGAAGGGCTAGTTTGTCACTGGTGAATGTAGGAGTCTCTGGCCCAGTCCCCTGTGTCCCCCCTCTTTTTGGGGGCCACCTCCCCCTCTCGGTCCCTGTCGCGGACGTAGTAGTGGTGGTGGTGATCACGTGCTGGTCGGTGGTGTTGGTGACCACGAGGCTTGTTGCGCTCGTTGTGGTCCTGCTCGCGCTCCTTGGAGCGGTGGTGCCCTGGGCCGTGGCCCCCGGCCTCGTCCGCACCTGCGCGGTGGTGATGGTGGTGGTGATGGTGGTTGTGGTCCCGATGAGGTAGCGCTTCGTAGCGCTGTTGCTGCTGGGGGTGCCCCTCCCCCAGCTCCTCCTCTTCCTCCTCCTCCTCCTCCTCCACTTCTTCCTCCTCCTCCTCCTGGTGGAGCAGGTGAGCGTGGGGCTCTATGTAGGCCGAGTCCCGGCTCTCGGGGGTCTCAGAGTCCAGGGTCTCCTGCCGGGAGAGTCCCCTGGCTCGGCTGCTGTTGTGGTGGTGGTGGTGGTGGTTGTGGTGCTCAGTCCTGGTGGAGGAGGAGCGGTGGTGGATGTGCTGGGGCCTCCTGGAGGACTCTGTCCTTAGGGGCCTCTCCTCCTCGTTGCCCTCCCCCTCTGCCTCGTCCTCCTCCCCCTCCGGGTCTCCCTGGTCCTGGCTCTGGTGGTGGTCCTCTCTGGAGCCCTTCCTCTCTCCCACTGCCTTATCCCCTTTCTGCTCTGCCCCGCTGCCCTGGTGGTTAGCAACACACGTGTGTTAGTGGAGTTAGACACGGCACACACGTTACGTCAACACACACACACGCACACACACACACACACACACATGCAGATCAAACAAACACAACCACCATGCATTAATTTAAAGTACACAGCATACAGTACAAAGCATGTACTGTATGCTGGTTGAATGTATACAGTATGTTCCAAACTACATTCTTACAGGAAACATTCAGTCCTTGAAGCTTGACCTGGAGAATTCAATTTCTGAAAGTGACTAGGTTCGTTTGATTATAGATTGATTTAGATTAAGTCCCAGTCCCTGTGGAATACTAATCTCTGTCCACACGGCCTACCACTCACCAGACCACAGACACACAGTCTGTCTATATCACTCATCTGAAGCTTCATCCATCTCTGCATTTTCAGTCTTACATTTTCCATTGTGGTGGCAATACATAGAAGCAGGGTACAGGGAAAGATACGTGGACATCTTAGGCACATATGTGGAATTAAGAAATAACACAATGACCTCAGTCTGAATGTTCATTATTCAGTCAGACAAAGCAAGTTATTAACCCTTTCTGTACACACCTACAATTTGTATCTACAGTATATTTTAACTAACTGAGGTGTATCATGCAAACAATTGATTATCTATGAGTTAAGGGAAATTGATAAAGATAAGACACCAAGAAAATTATTGCAACTGCAGCTGCAACCTGCAGATTGTTAAACCAATCATCCACTTGTCATCTGTGAGACACAGTTCTTGTTAATGTTTGTTACAGTGTTCATGATCTCTAAGTCGTTGTTAGTTGGACAATCTCCACCCAAGCCCCACATTCCACCTCTCTGACCTTTTATCTCCCCCTTTAATCAGCTGTTTAATACACTATACTATTTGTTTTACTCATCCCTCTCTCCTAATCCCTCTATTTCTCCATCCCTGTTTTAACTTGGCTTGTCTAATCCTGCTCATTAGGCCATGGATAGAGGGTGGCTAATCTCTACTGAGCCTGTCTCCCTGCCCTGTCTGCCTGTCTCCTTGCCCTGTCTGCCTGTCTCCCTGTCTGCCTGTCTCCCTGCCCTGTCTGCCTGTCTCCTTGCCCTGTCTGCCTGTCTCCCAGCCCTGTCTGCCTGTCTTCCCCTGTTTGCCTGCTTCTTATGCCCTGTCCTCCTGTCTCTCTACACAGTCTGCCCATCTCCCTGCACTGTATGCCCCCTCCTGGCCCAGCTCCCTGGCCCACGTTGGGCCTGAGCTTGGTGAGCACCTGTACCTGCATGCTGGAGACCAGGGCTGGGCCCGAGGGCAGGGCGGCCGTGGCCAGCTTGGCTAACAGAGGGTTGGGGGGGCTGCAGCTGGCAGGGTGGGTGCTTTTCCAGTAGGCCTCCAAGTAATCAGCCATGTGCTCACAGGCATCCTCCAGCTGGTTCTCATCCAGGATGATGTCAAACATCTCCTGAGAAAGGCCAAAAGATGGACAGAGGAAAAGAGGGAAATATAAAAAGAGAGATAAGGACAAGGGGAAAGGAGGGACAGATGGAGAAAGGAAGTAATTGCAATTGTTGCAAATGTTTTCTTAGATTTTTTTGCGTAGACTTTCAAATAACCTTGCACAGTTTAAGGAGACCTATTTCTCATACAGTTTTACTGTGAGAATCAATAAATCTGTGTCAGACACAAAATAACCCACTTACTGCAAAAGCATAAAACATTAATTATGTAAACCTTTTTCAGATCAAGCAGCCACTTGAAAAATAAATCCCACTAGGGATACTGCGTTTTAGATTTTTAAACTGAGGATTGCAGCTCTGCTAAACTAAAAGTAGTATTCAAGTAGGAAAAAGTAGGACTGGTGGCAGATCTCAGTCAGAAGCATTCCTCTGTACAGTCTCCCAGATCTACTGCTGACCTCAGATAGGAGAGGCTCACAGGCAAACCTCTGGAGTACCAGGTGGACTAGCGGACAAGCTTATGGGGACCATTGGGTCAGGCATTAAAAAGAAATCACAGATAAGGTGCACTAAGTGATGAAGAAATGATTTGGAGCGAGGTCTAGTTTTGACCTTGCCTAGCATTGACCCATGACCAGTGTGCCTACTTACAGGCGGGCACTGTGCCAGCTTGTCGGCTGCTACCATCTGGACGTTGAGGTGCTTGGCCTGAGACTTCCCTCTGGACTTAATGAGCCTCTGAAGAACCTGGGAGGGGAGAGAGAGAGGTGTGGGTATAATAATCATGAGTGTGGATCCTATTTTCTACTTCTGAGCCACAGTTGTTTCTCCATGGGTAGTGAGGAGTGTAAGAGAGGGTTTTACTCCATCCAAGTGTGATTTAGACTGACAGGACATTGATTTACAGGGGTCTCTTTCTCTATTTTACGCCTCTTCAGCAATGCTTTTTTCATTTCCTATGTAACTCAGTTTTTATTGATCACAGAATCCGGGGCTTTATTTCCATGCCGCTGAAGGTCGTTGGCTGCGATGAGTCAGTCACGTCACGCACACGCCCCTCGTTTGGACGAGGGAGCTGTCAGACGTGACAGGTCATATTTAAAAAAAACACTAAGCAAGAACACGCTCTGTAACAGAAAAGCGATATGAGCAGTGACAAGATACATCCATACAGCCCAGGCCCCCAGGGGTGTCTAGAAACCAGTACAACACTGGAGTCTAAGGAACCCTTCCCTTCAGATTGGCCGCTTCATCAATCTGTCTCTCCTGTCAGTCGGCCTTCCTCTCCAGCGGGACCCTCAGGCCACGCCCCGGGCTGCGGCGCTGCCTTCCGTCTACCCATTCACACCCGGCTCAGTTCTCACAGCTAAGTGCTGGCAGAGAATATACAATGTTTCATTAAAACAGGCTATCGCTCTAGTCTGTATGGTTTAACCTGCTCTGAGATATTACAGTGGTCATCAGAATTATCTACCTACAATAAGATCGAAGTACAACTATGGACAATGCAATGGTTTTGTGTTATATTGTATTATTGCTCTTTGGTGTACGTTAGTTATGGTGTTTTATTGTTAGTCTGGGTGTGGTCTGGTAACAGTGTCTGGTTAGTTAGGGCTTTCCCGAGCAGCCTCACCTTGGGCGAGGAGATCTTCACGTAGACAATGATGGGTGCCAGAGAGGTTTTGCCCAGCTGGGTTGGGTGGTTGATGGTGTCGGCGTCCAGAACCACGAGCTGTAAGGTCCGGGCCAGCTCGAAGATCCTCTCGATCTCACTCTGGACCTCAGCTGTGGGGAGAGAGAGAGAGAGAGAGAGAGAGAGAGAGAGAGAGAGAGAGAGAGAGAGAGAGAGAGAGAGAGAGAGAAAAAGAGAGAATATATATTAGATATGCCTTATTATCTGTTAATTAACACTTACACCAGCACCTGGATCTAAAGTGTTACCATATCTAATGAGCTTTGTATTAGCTGGGCACCCTGAGGTCATAGGCATACAACACTATCAGTTCAGGATGTTTCCTTAGTGTGGCTTGTGATTATTAACTCAAACACAGATTCTGTTTGTCCAGGTTTGAGGCCTGCTCGGATACACATGCCTAGCACTGGGTTTGTTTCCGGAAATTAAGCCACAAGGCCAGATGTTTGATGATTGGAGTGTATTGTATAATATTGCTTTTACAGCTTTCCTGTGAGAGACCTCCTATTTAAATCCCAGAGTTATGTGTATGTCTATGGGGATAAGGGGACAGGAACTGACAGACAGGACTGGAAAGCAAAGTCTCTGACATGCATGTTATAATCCTTCATCCCACAGGGATAGAGGCACAACGAGCACATCCTCAGCCTCATGTTTTTTATGTGACATTTACCATCCTGTCAGAGTAGAGCTCAGTGTGGTGTCAACACGTCTCTCCCTCCCTGAGATGATTAAATACTTATCAGTTATGAGTTGGCTGTGAATAAAAAGCACCCCCACACCTCCTCTCTCATATCTACGCCACAGTATTTTTCTGGGACGTTCCTACCGGAATGGTCACAACAAGTTAGCTCCGTAGTGGTGATGCCACATGGGGAACAGTGCCCCTCCCTCCCTCCCTCCCTCCCTCCCTCCCTCCCTCCCTCCCTCCCTCCCTCCCTCCCTCCCTCCCTCCCTTCCTCCCTCCCTCCCTCCCTCCCTCCCTCCCTCCCTCCCTCCCTCCCTCCCTCCCTCCCTCCCTCCCTCCCTCCCTCTGATGACCAGCTAGGTCCCAGCTGACGAATTTGCTATACTTGATTCAAAGCTTGTTCATCAAACACTGGCCAATCAGACGGGTTGTTGAGCTTGTTATCTGACATGCCTCTCGTCTCCAGCTCTCATTAAGAACACAAACCTGTAATCACAGGCCAAAGCCTGTCCTACTTTCCCTGCAGTGACATAGTCTGTTGACTGTTTTATTACAGGCATCATTAGGAGTGTCTCTAATCTTCTCCTCCCTTCTCGCTCTTTAAGCCTCTCTCTAGGACACGGCGGGTGAGAAGAAGAAAGAGGGGGGGGCGCATCTCTCCCTGAGAGTCTACCTAGGTTGGAGCGTGTGTTGGAGCGCTCGATGATGGCGTGCTTGCTGGGGTTGTTGAGGACTGAGCGTTTGGCGAGAGAGATGTCCGCCGTCACCCTGGTGATGGATATCCTGGGAGGAGGGGAGGAGAAGGAGGCAGAAGGCCGGGTCAGCAGCAGAGAAGAGGACAGGGACAACACCACATCAATAGACAGAGAGCTCTAGTCATGAGAAACGTTCGGCAGAGGGGAACTTTCATCAGAACGGAGAACTAATGGAACCCCTTCAAAAAGTCTTGCTAGGCAACCTTGTGGTCTGTGTACTGTAAGTTTATGGTGTGTGAGGGGTGGCCAGAAAGTGGCCGGGCCAGGGACTGGAGGATCCCTCTCAGCGCCAGGGTCCACTATGGCCTATTAAGGACATGGAGCAGGCCTATTTAAAGCAGCAGCACACATCCCCAGGCCAAACAAACTTGTTACACACTCCCTCTCCAGGGACGGCTAAATACCAGCCTATAGAACTCAGGGAGACAGAGAGCAAGAGAGAGATAGAGGGAACGAGCTAGAAAGAGCTAGAAAGAGAGAGGGTGAGGAGGGAAATGGGAAAAGGGAGGGATTCGAAAAAATCCCGTTCACATTACCTCCCCTCAAATCTGTGTTTTAAAAAGTCAAACAGCGCCTTCTGCATCATGTCCGTCACCTGAGAACAGATGGGAGAAACATTGTAACGTCCACTGTTGAGCCGGATGTGAACCGTTTCAGTGATACTAACTAATTAGTAACTTCTGAGTTCATTGCTACAGCAAGTTTCCTCCAGTTAAAACATGCATAGATTTGAAGTGCTACCTCGTAGCCCTTCAGCGAAGGTCCCACTAGGACCACTGGCCTCATGGAAGGCACAACGTCATATGGAGGAATGTGTTCCGTCTGCCGAGAAATGAGACAAGCTGTCAGCTTCACGCGTCTGGGGAGCTAACATCCACACTCACCAGCACAGACCACATAGGGAGGGAAGGGCCGGGCATAACAAACACACTTCATATTAACACACAGCTCTTTGACCCTGGAGAGACACTATCCTGTAGGTTTAAGACCTCATCAAATAGCAGGTTGATAATAAGAATCCGGTTTCTGACCACAGTAGTTGGAGGAAAATACCTACAGGAAGGAAGCTCTCCAGGATTGAGGACCGAGAGTGTTAACTTAGTGAATGATGAAATGAGGTGCTTCAGCGTGGATTTTTTTGTTTGCTATCGCCAAACATCTCAAACACATCCTGTGAGGTCAACCTCCTGAACTAAACTTGGATAACACACTGTGCTATTTGTTGAGCTCATTTCATCCTTCACCTGTTCTCTATTTTAGAGGGAGGGGAATTTGAGTCAGAGGAGAGGTTGTCGGACAAGACAGTACATCTGAAACACATTTAGTTAGTAGGCAGCGAGCAAACCGGTTAAAAGACAGACCCACTTACACAGCCAACTACAGAGTGATGGCTCAGTGTATCCATCAGCTTCAAAGAGAGACAGTGTGTGCTTGCAAGTGTGTGACAGAGCGACATCCAACTTCTAATGCTCCAGCTCTACCACCCCTCTACAGTGACAAGGCATATATTTGTGGGATCCTTCTCCTCGCGAGCTGCCCGTCAGCTACACGCCACGCAGGTAAACGAAAGCGTCGGTAGAGGCGGTGGCGTGTGATGTTAGCTCTGCAGGAGACAGGCCTGTCAGCTGTGCGGAGGGGGGAGCAGCTTGCTGGGAAGTGAGTCTGGTTCCTTACTTTTCCTCCTCTCATCGCTGACAACTGACTAGCTAGCAACTAGCTAGCATAACGTCTGTCTGGGGCTCGGCAGCATTCACATTTTAGGTCTCTATTTTTCTGTTTCTCACTCTGTCTCTCTCTCTTGTCATCACTCTGTTTGTGTTCTGCTCTAATCTTTTTTCCAGGTTCATTTAGTCTACAACCTTGTGCCCTTTTTTCTTTCTTTCTTTCTCTCTCTCTGTCTCCCTCTCTTTCATGTTGTTTAAATGTGTAACATCTGCTGCCGTCAGTGACCCCCCTGGGGACCTGGGGTGACATCAGAGCAGAAGAACGCAGCCGGCCAGTTCTGACCGCCGATCAACATGCACGCATCCCGGGACAGCCTGATGACGGACATGTCACATCCTTACCCAATCACGTCCGGAGACGTTGCGTCACATGTGGAGACTTTCTTGGACTACTGTAACTTATATGGACCCCTTTCATATTTCAGGACACGTTTATATACAACGTCCTGTTCAAAATAACCGAATCGTTTTCTTGTTGTAAAAACATTCATGCAAGCTGATCAGTGATTCCAGTAATGGTGATTATTGTCTGTGTCTTATATTGTGTGAACAGACGTAATTGTTTTACTAAAGACAAAACACAATGGTTTGGGAATGACCGCATCCACAAAACATGTGGCAAGGGTGCCTTATGGAATATTTTGAACTCTGAATATAGCCCTGTTTTACATAAGAACAAGTTTATGTAAGTTGTTCGCAAGGCACTGCACCAGAACAGACCATTGACAAAGAATATGCTTATTAGAACAAAAGCAACACCAGAAACCTGCCTGGATACACTGAGGTCTCACTGAGCTTCAATCAAACATGCACACACACACACACACACATATATAGACACTATCATAGAGGGGTGGGGGTTGCTGCAGAGAAAAGGATCAGATAGGCACATCAGCCCCCAGCTCCAGGCCCAGCTCCAGGCCCAGCACCAGACCCAGCTCCAGACCCAGCTCCAGGCCCAGCTCCAGACCCAGCTCCAGGCCCAGCTCCAGGCCCAGCTCCAGGCCCAGCTCCAGGCCCAGCACCAGACCCAGCTCCAGGCCCAGCACCAGACCCAGCTCCAGACCCAGCTCCAGGCCCAGCACCAGACCCAGCTCCAGGCCCAGGCTGGTGGCTGGCTGGGGACGTGCCGCATTCCAACTTACCGACTTCTGCTTCTGCTTAGCTACAACGGTGAAATGGAAGAGAGAGAGAGGTTAAGGACAGGAAGGCATGCTAACGACTTGACGCGGAGGGACACGGACGGTGGCACACAGAGGACAAACAGTACGGACGCTGAGTGATGCTGAGCAGCCACAGGCATTCCGTGGGAGCCGAGCGGGCGCTCAAAGAGAGAGAGACAGAGAGGGAGAGAGACAAAGAGAATAGAGAGAGAGAGAGAGAAAAAGAGAAAGAAAGAGAGAGAGAGGACCAATACAGGCGCCACGTTTACCTTCTTAAAGAAAGGCATTCGTTTCTCTTTTGCTAGGGGAGACATGACTGTGTTTGGACTGGCTTTAGGGGAGCGCAGGTTGACTGGAAGCTCATTGTCCTCTGGGTCTAAGCCTGTGGCGTCTATGTCAATGGCTATGCACACAGACAGACAGGTCCAGAGTCATACCAAGGTACAGGAAACACACAAGGCAACAACACCTGGGTCAAGGAGCATCTGTAATTTCTTAGGCTGTGAGTGATTTAATACCTGGTTGGGAACCAATTTACCAATGAGGTCATTCAAAACACACCTCAATTACTTTAAAATACAAGTGTTTGGTCTATGTTACTGACCCAGGTCTTGATGCTTCACACTAAGGTATTTAGACAGAGAGAATACAAACACCAACAGTAGACAACACAAAGGGTAAAACCACAAGAGACCCGAGACTGCAAGAAAGGCCACACAATGATACACATACTGTCAGTGTCTGAGATCTTAGCTATGATTTAGTAGCATTGAGATGAGCTCATATAAAAACACTCAGTAGAACATTCACTTTGCAGTTTGGTCTAACCATTTTAATTCCATTCTGTTTATTTATCTCTAGTCTGAGAGTCTGAAGTAAGACTGTTGTGTTAACAATTGGACAGAGTTGGTTCTCGTGATGATGTTATGAGTCTTGGCAAAGGGTCTCATTGCTTACCAGAGGAAGGAGGGGTAGATTTCCGAGAGTTAGGAACCACTTCACCTAAACTGGAGGACGAGTTTGCTCCCAATTTACTGTGTGTGAGTGAGAGGGAGAAAGATAGAGCAAGAGAGAGAGAGGGGGCGACAACAAAAGTTTTATCGTAAACGTTTGACAGCACTATTTATTCCTTGAAATGTGTTCATGCTGCTGGGGTTCATTTGGCTTCCAAGTCAGCTAGGCTAGGGAGGAAGAGAGATGGTGTGGTAGTTTCCATGGTGACGGTGATGAGGTGGGGAGGGGCGTAGGGAGCAGGGGAGTTGTACCTGGAGTGGAACTTGCCCTGCTTGGCCCTGTGTTCGTGTTGGATGCGAGTGTTCTCTATCTTCACAGGACTGGGGATGAAGCCGATCTCACAGCCTTCCTTCACCAAGCGGCCTATCCACCAGTCATTATTGAATTTCTATGGAGTCAAAGTACCTTTAGTACTCCTCTTCTTCATCATCATAATCATACATATCATAAATATCATCATCAATGTCATCCATATCACCATCACCATCCTCGTCATCATCACACAATTCACCTTCTTGATTGTGATTCAGTCGACGTTGGCGTGTGTGTGTGTGTATGTGACCCCTCACCTCTTTGACATGGAGGAAGTCTTTAGCCTCAAAGGAAATGGCCATGCCGGGCACTGGGACATCGTCGTCATGGCCGCCGCTGTAGTGGACGTTGGTGCGGACGGCAAAGGCAACCGGTTTAGTCTGTTATGGTAAAGAACCACACAGAGACCAGTCACTCACGGTATAGGAGGCTGCTGTTAAGCTCCCCCTGTCCGGGTTGTGTCGGTAGGGAGAGACTGAGATGCTTAGCGGAGTGGAGGCCTCCCTGGGTGTAGGTATGTGGGAGGTTTTTATAGTGCTATGGGATGAGGTTGTGAAAGAGAGTCGAGCTATTTTCTCCCCATTGTTGGAAATATCCCTAGTAAAGATGCTAGTGGCAGGCTGAGTCACTCCTCTATGATGTATTTATGAAAGCCTGTGGTCCTTCTGTCTCCCCCGGTCACCTTGCTATGCTAGCACACAGCCAGACACAGAAGCATAAATGCTGCCCAACCTTTATCGACACTGCAGTCAAAACATAACCATTACCCATCAAGCCAGAGAGAGACAAAACGCCACAAAGCAGCAGGAGACGACTTCATCGCTTCAGCCTTTTTGGCCTCATAAATAACGACAGGCAACCGCGTTCATGTAAATGGTGTGTAAATCCAGCCTTGAAACTTTAAAGCCGTTGGATCGATAACGGCCTCCACCTATCTCATCATCTGTGACCTTCTCATCCGGGATAGCCTGTCCCTCCAGATAACACATAAAGCTAATGAACTGGTTCAGTTCCCCACAGGGGAGTTCTGACACTATGTAGCCGCTCCACGTTGTGAATTGATCGGGCATCCGCGATGCTAACCCTCCGTTCCGGACAGGAGCTAAGCCTCACAGCAGTAGTGAGGCATTACATTTTCGGCAAAAAGGGGATTTAACAAAGACTTAAACAAAAAATAGGTCACTGAGAAGAGGAAAGAGTGGGCACGCAACACACATAGACGCACACACACACACACACATACACAAACACTCTAAATCTCAACCTGACAGTAGACAAAAAAAAACATAATTTAAGGTAAATTCTTCTTAGAATTACATCAAATG
Source organism: Osmerus mordax (assembly GCF_038355195.1). Lineage (NCBI taxonomy): Eukaryota > Metazoa > Chordata > Actinopteri > Osmeriformes > Osmeridae > Osmerus > Osmerus mordax. Next base: position 11,319,061 of record NC_090064.1, read on the forward strand.
CTATTGGGCACAGCATTGTAATCCGCAGTGAGTCTGAGTATGGCAGCGGCAGGGACAGTGGCAAGTGACATGGACGTGGCCCCCTGTCCAGATCACATGACCTCCTGCCAGCGAGAGCGTGACGAGCCTGCCTGTCTGTCTGGGGCCGTCTGACTTAACAGACGCGGCGAGTGCGCAGTGTGCTGTGGTGTACTGTAATCCTCCAGAAGGACTCTGGTTTACATGGTCACCTGCCGATGAGATGGACCGGATTAGCTGGACTGGATTAGCTTGATACAGTAGAATAGAGTAGAATAGACTACAGTAGAGTAGATCAGAACCCAGCAGAGTCGAGCCGAGTCTTGAAGATCAGAGTAGAGTGGATTAGTGAACCTTGGATGGGCTGGTGGGGAGGGATCTCTGTGTTTCTGCTGCCCTTCACTGTCAGGTCATGTTCTGTATGAATATGGGACAGGCGCACACCCACCATGATTAACTATGAAGACACGTGGCTTCAAACATCACCATAGTACTCTCTAAAGTACTTATAGGGGCCCGCACAGCACGTAATGGGACATGCTAATAGCAGTGGTATGTATGCGCGGGTGTCCATGTCAATGTCGTGAGATCCCATCTCTGGGCTACAGTGTGTGTACTGTACAGGCACAAGATGACACATGGAGGACGCTGTGTCCTTGATGATCGCGTACTTGATGAGCCACATGGGTACATTAAGGCAAGGCTTCTGTCAGGAGGAGTGTGTGTGTGTGTGGGGGGGGGGGGTCTCTCTCATGGCCTGTTGCCTCTCCACCACCTCTCAGCTTCTCCACAGTCACCCAGCAGGGATACATTTTAGGGATCTGTGGCACTTTTTGGTGGCTGGTTTGATGGCATTTTACAAGCAACACACACACACACACACACGCACACACAGAGTCTCATGTGCCACCTCCGATCCCGGGTGACAGCCAGTGTAATGGCTCCACACAACTGGTTCCCTCTCCTGTCTCAGGCTATAGACCCCTGCTCTCTCCCTCCTCAGTAGGTATCTCAGCCTTTTCATTACGCATTCTGTATTGACCGCTAGGAAAGAGAGAGCAAGAGGGAGAAAGAAAGGGGGAGGGGAGATGAAGGGAAAGAGGGACTGAGAGAATGATGGAGGAGGGGAGAGAGTGAAGAGGAGGGAGAGCAGGTAAGAGGGGGATATGAAGAATGAAGGGAGAATGTGAGAAGGGGGATTGAAAAGAAAAATAGAAAGACAGGGACAGGAATAAGAAATGGAGTGAAATAGAGACTGTGGGATAGACAGAGGTAGAGATAAAAGGCTTGAAAGGAAGGCAGCTACTATGTGGTCAATGGCCAATCACCATTGACCAATCCTCCATTAGACCCCTCCGCACCCAATGAATATTTCCTGAGCTAATATCCCCCGGTCTTCGCTCCGCCCACACTCACGCGTGCTGAGCGTTCTCAGAGAGTTGCTGATTGGCCCATGTAGCGCGCATCATGAGCGTTTTCATTAGGAGATCCACGGCGATAGATAATTTCTCGAACATTTCACCTTGGGTGCTCTTCATCGTTTTGATAGGAATCGTCCTGTCTTAGCCCGGCAGCAGGCTTGTTCTAGAGGGGAGCCTGCTGCTACTGCAGACTGGTTCAATCGAGCTTTAATGCGACACAGTAAGGTCTCCGTGACCTTCATCAATCCAGCATGGGCTTTTTTGAGTTTATAAATGAGCATAGCCCATATGGCTATTTATTTATTACAGCGCTGCTTTGCATAATAAAACTGAATATAAGGACAGCCCCCTGAAGGCCAGATACTGAAGAGTTTGTTTGAATATTTAACATTTAAATCCTACATGTATTCATTAGGATGACTGGAAATGTGCAGAGACACCAAGAGGGTTGGGGTCGTTGGTGTGCTCATGTGTTTGTCTGAATAAAATTCCATGGATTTTCATAGAAGTTGCAGTCTGACGTCAACAGTCTGTCTGAGGGGCCCCGAAAGATTCCACCAGCAGCTGTAGGTCCCACTGGACCAATCAGAGCCGAGTCCTGCCCTGTCTCTGGAGTCTCAGGCCCCTGGGTCTGCTGGGACACTCTGTGCCCTGTGATGCACTCACGCTCACGGTCAGGGCCGGACAGGATGTGTCCTGTCTCAGCGTGACAGGACTGGGTGTTGGGGTGTAGAGAGAGCGCCGCTGATCTGAGACAGCCGCTTCACACAGCTCTCTGCCATTTGAACGGGCAACGTCTTGACTATTTGACTACATTTCAAATGTGGTTTTAAGACGCTTGGTAAAGTTGCTCCATAAACTACAGACACACCTGAGAAGTCATCGGAGGAGACTGCTAAGAGAGGACCACATCTCCCTAATGGAGATCCCAACGCTTAGTGAGGTCGTGTTCAGAGGCGCGGAAGTCCACAGAGCTTTTGCCACGATGTACTTACTGTACAAACTGTGGCTCTACTGAAGACAACTTGTTGTGTATTACAGCTCATAAACCATTACAGTCATCAGGGCTGCCCTTTCACTGACCCTCCCTCCCTCGTCTGAGACCTGATCAACGAGTGGCTGCTTTTACAGCTCCTGCCGTATATATCAGCGTCCGCTGGTGGGGGTAATCCACGGCAGGTTATCTGCTGCCAACTTATCTTTTTTAATTAGCGAACAGGAGGGCCTCGTTCTGGGACGTAAAACCCTCCAGCTGCTCCGACGCCCCTCTCCAGGCGGAGAGCAGGAGGAGGGAGAGGAGATGATGCCAGAAGGAGGTGGCTGAGGGAACGGCTGGAGGTTTGAGGCTGAGGGGGCCATGCGGAACCGGAGAGCTCCACCCTCTCCTCTCCCCTTCCCTGAGATATGCTTCTCTGCTGTCCCCGGCTGCTGACCTGAGAGAGCGGAGGCCACCTGCGGCCACTGAGCTTCACAGGTGCTGGATGCAATCATGTTTCCTGGACTGACTGCTCCTCCTCACACTAACACCCTGCTCAGGCTATGGTCGCTACCTCGCACGGCTATGCCCGGAGGGAGAGGAGGAGAGAAGGTGTGGGAGTGGAGGAGAGAAGGTGAGGGAGAGGAGAGAATGTGAGGGAGAGGAGGGGAGAAGGTGAGGGAGAGGAGGAGAGAAGGTGAGGGAGAGGAGGGGAGAAGGTGAGGGAGAGGAGAGAATGTGAGGGAGAGGAGGAGAGAAGGTGTGGGAGAGGAGGGGAGAATGTGAGGGAGAGGAGGGGAGAAGGTGAGGGAGAGGAGGAGAGAAGGTGAAGGAGAGGAGGAGATAAGGTGTGGGAGAGTAGGAGAGAAGGTGAGGGAGAGGAGGAGAGAAGGTGTGGGAGAGGAGGGGAGAAGGTGTGGGAGAGGAGGAGAGAAGGTGAGGGAGAGGAGGAGAGAAGGTGTGGGAGAGGAGGGGAGAATGTGAGGGAGAGGAGGGGAGAAGGTGAGGGAGAGGAGGAGAGAAGGTGAAGGAGAGGAGGAGATAAGGTGTGGGAGAGTAGGAGAGAAGGTGAGGGAGAGGAGGGTACCTTGGCCTTCTCGAGCTGGGCTTGGGCCTGGCGCTCGGCCTCTCTTCGCACCGCCTCCTTATCCTCCTCCAGGGACACATCTGAGTCTGATGGACGGCTGGTGTAGGAGTCCGCCGAACCCTGCAGGAGAACACACACACACACCTTAATGTCACGCCGTCGCACAAACTCAACGATACATTCAGGACTGGCGTCCAAAACACAATTTTTGTGCAGTTATTGTGCAAACACACTAGATCAGGTACTTTGTCTAAGAGTAGAATGGCCATGAACCCAGCCATGGCCACATTCAGCTCTATAGGTGGAACGACCCAGAGGTCAAGTTGAGGAGAATGGTCCTCAGTGATTATATTGACACCGTAATCCAGAGGGCACAAGCAGACATGAACATAACAAAATATAGCAGTGGTAACCATGGAACCCCTCCTCCCAAGCCTCCGTCCACCTCACAATCAGCAGGACACGGTCTGTCTCAGACAGCCTCCGAGTGTCATCTCCCTCCAGGCCTTCTTCTCATCCATCCCTCCCATGGTCTCAGCTGTTCCCCAGCAGAGCTCTCTGTAGCTGGGATGAGCTACTATTGGAAAGCTGGAGGCTCCAATTTGGGCTTGTGTGTGAGTGACGGGGTTGTGGGTGTGCGTATGCATGTGTGTGCGTGTGTGTACGTGTGTGTGTTTTGATACGTCTTTGAGCCTGGAGGCATGTAAAGAGGCAGACATATGTACCACCTGACATTTTGTCACTCCACAGTGAACAAGCGCTGTGTGTCTGACGCGCACGCACGCACGGACACACCTCACCTCATCCTCTCACCTGCGCACAGTCAAGCCATCTCAAGGCCTCTCATTCATCCCACTGCACCACTCTGTTCTGTCTGGGTTAAAAATAACCTCTCAGCACGCTCTGCCTGCGTGACTACAACTACCCAACAGTCCTCAGATCACACACACACACACGCACACATGCACACAAAATGCACACGCTCTCTCTTCAATACACACATATACACGTAGCATTCCCAAGAGCATCTGACTATTCTGAACATGTCACCTTCTGTGTGTGTGTGTGTGTGTGTGTGTGTGTGTGTGTGTGTGTGTGTGTGTGTGGAACTGGAATCCCTCCACTCCATTCCTTCTAGTCCCCAACATCACCCATGTGTCTGCCACATAGTACATGAAGCAGCGCTCTCCACTCTCTGCGTGTCTCTACAGCACGGCCGCCTAAAAATACACCTCTCTGATTCTGCTCATCTGAAGCGTCACTCATTAACTATCCATGGGCTCTCTCACTACCTGCCCCTGAACCAGGCTCAGTGAATAACTCCCTTTAATCCTCTCCTACCTCATACATGATACAGTGCAAAAACCTTGAAACGATCCTCACATTATATCCAACACCCTTTCATCTCTCCAACCAGTGTCTCCCCACATCCATCAACCAGTCTCTCCCCACATCCCACTGGAAGCCTCTTCTATATCCTAGCACGCTCTCTCTTTGAAGACTGTGTGTGCGCATTCACTTCTATATTCACCACAGACATTAGAGGAGTATGCATTAAACATTCAGATGCTATCGGATATTTATATTCTAATCCATGGTGTCAGGACCGCCAATGAGACTCAGTCCCAGAGTGGTTCTGGAGGATGTGATATGGAGCCCTACCAAGATCTGACAGTGTGTGTGTGTGTGCCTGTGCGAGCGCCCCGCATTAAACAGCGATGACAGATGCACCCCTCCCTCTCATCATCACCATTGCAGAATGACAACACCACCTTGAACCCAGGAGATAGATGGATAGATGGGAGGATAGATGGATTCATGAACAGCACACGCAAGGAAACACACAAACACTGAAGCTCACATGCATTCCTGTACACAAACACACACACACAGACACACACACACACACACACAGGTGAGCCTATATTAGTAACAAGAACGGTGGTCTTACGCAGGCGTCGGGGCTCTTGACGCGACCTCCCTTGGCTCTTTTCAGCAGTCGGATCCAGGTGGCCTTCATCAGCCAACCTGCCTCACTCAGTGTCCAGGGCCACTGCTCTGCCTGCTGCTACAAGCGCTCCCCTCCACCCCCCGTCTCCACGGCTACAGCCCACAGGCACGCGCCTTCAGAACGACGGCTTCCCGGGACGCTACGCATGCGACTGCGACGGCCTGTGGCGACGACGCCACGCGGAAGGATGCCTTTGCAAACTTTCTCCAAGCGCTACCTCGGTTGCTAATGCTACACTTAGGGGATAGAGCTAGCGGTGGCTCGGAGTTCACTGAGAGAACTACAGTACGCTTGCTGCTACCGCTTCAGGAGCCTGTGCTGTGTGCTGAAGGTGGGTCCACAGACAGCTGTGTGACAAGCAGAGAGAGCTCCGGCTACCGGTCCTGTTGGCGCTTGAGAGCGCGTCGTCCATAAGAGACGTCCGCCGCTCGCTGCATAATCTCCCCCGCGTCCCCACCACTCCCGTCTTCCACGCTCAGGGAACCTTGGCCAGGGCTCAGCCTGGGTGCTGGTGCGTGCTGGGCGGCCACGGCGCAGCTCCGGAGCGCCCTGCTCATGCCCCGCTCCCGGCTCCAGAGCCAGTCACTCCCCCAGCCCCGGTCCTGCTGTGTCGCTCCTGCTCTGCCGTCGCCTGCCCAGGCTGGTCTGCCATGCTCCTCCGGACAGGCGGTTACACGGGGCTGCGCACCTCTCCGCACTTCTCGTCTCTTGTCTCCTCTCCTCTCTCTCCCTGGGTCCTGGAGACTCACAGCTGCGGCTGCTGCTGCTGTTACGGATGCTAACGCGCGGCTGACGCTACAGTCAGGTGCCGCTGCGATTCCCACTCCCAGCCCTCAGCACGTCTATGTCTGTGTCTCCCTCACCGCCTCGCAGGCTCTTCTGCACTCCGCGTCTGCAGCTCTGCCTCTTTCTCCCTCTCGCTCTCCCTCCTTCCTCTCTCTCTCTCTCTGCCTCCCCTCCGTATCCGTCTGGCCAGCCTCTCTACCCCTCCTCCTCCTCCTCTATGGTTTTTCTTGGTTCCCCCTCACAGTGTCTCCATCTGCTCTGGAGCCAGGGCTGTGATGGATGCGAGGCAGACCGCTGCACTCCCTCGTCCCCTGTGCGGGTTCCGTTTGTCAACTGTGTGCGTTTCTCCGTACTCCGAGCTCCCAGTTGCGTGCACGCACACATACACACTCCCACCAACACAAAAGAAGCTTCATAAACATTGGATCTTTATGGACTGACATGTAACCCCCCCCCCCCACACACACACACACACACACACAATGTACACTAGTTATGATCATGAGTCCAAAGTTTATTTGCCTGCCTCTCGGTCTCTGGGGAGGAGCATGCTCAGTCGCACTCACATGCATCTAAAATCACACCAGCACACACTGGCATGTCAGACTGAGCCCACACAGAGAAGGAAGAATGGAAACGGGTGGAGGGGGGGGGATGAGAGAAATGAGTGAGAGAGAGAGAGGGACAGAGAGAGGAAGAGAGGTGACAAAAGGGAGATGGTGAAAGAGAGAAATTGCAAAAGAAAGTCTGAACATTGTGGGGAGGAAGAGAGAGAGGGAGAGAGAAGGAGGGAGAGAGAGATAAAGAGAGAGTGACATATAAATAGCCCCTGTCTTCAGAGCATCTCCTCGCCACTCTGATCTTAGCTTGAGTGATTCACCAGACTCCAGCATTCCAAACCCCAGCACATCAGATCACTGGTGATTCATTACATGTGAACACTGCAAAGTCACACTGGACTGATTAGAGTAATTGTAACTTTAATTAAAAGCTCCCACCCCTGCAATCATTGTGATGATAGGTAAGAAGGAGAGGACAGAACAATGGCAGGGGAAGCTGATTCAGAAATGCAAGTTTCTAGTCACCACTGCCCGTCGCGTGGTAGAGGTCATCAAAGGTCGGGGGGGTGGGAGGGAGAAAGGTCACCTGACATGTCAATGTAGAGGTTTTTTCTGTGTGTTTCGGTGGCAAGTGGTCATTCCTCTAGGAGCTCTGACATGAGACATGAGAGGACGACACACTCGTTACATTAGATCTGCTTATCGTAACCAATCAATGCCACGGCTACATGCCCCCTCCCCCTGCCCCTCCCCAGGGCCCTCCCAGCTAGCGCCCGCACTTCTGACACGCTGATATAAATGCCTCCGACATGAAAAGCAAGACTGGAGGAGAGAAATATGATTTCAGCTCATTAATACCCATTAAACCAATTTGGTTAATGAGCAAATGCAGGATGCGACCATTACATAAACCAGATACAGATTTGGAGAAGAATAGATGAGTTTGACTACACAGGGGCAGGTGACCTAGGGAGCAGATAAAAGGCCCTCCACTCAAGTCAGAACAGGAGCGACAGCAGCAGTGTTCAGAGCCCATCCTCCCAGCAGCCTGCCTGATGCCAGGTGTGTAGAAAGAGAATGGGCTGTTATTGGAGCACTGTGATTGACACGTACGGTGGCAGACATTGTGAGAGAGGGGAGTGGGGGTCACATGACACCAGAGGGCCACAGATGTTCTCCCAGTGGAGTGACGTGCCCAGAGAGAGGTGAAGAGAGAGGGAGGGAGGGAGATGGAGGGAGATGGAGGGAGGGAGATTGAGGGAGGGAGATGGAGGGAGGAAGGGAACGAAGGAAAGAAGGAAGGAGGGAGGGAGATGGAGATGGAGAGAGGGGAGGGAGGGAGGGTGACATGGACTCACACTGACAGACTGAGTCTGGCTGCAGGACAGGACTGACCTCTGGACCCAGACCTGCACTGATATCAATAGAATACAGCCCAGAATATAGCCTACAAACAGACTGGAACCAGCTAGCTCTGACCTGAGGAGACAGAAAGAGACAGTTTGGGTGTGAACGTGTGTGTGTATGTGTGTGTGTATGTCAGTGAGTGAGAAAGTGAGAGAGAGGCGGGGTAAGGGAGTAGAGAGTGTACTATAATATAATCTATTATGTACACAATGTGTTAGGTAAGCACTGCATGTCTATGTGTGTGTGTGTTTGTGTGTGTGTGGAAGGGGGGGTGCTAGTGCTTCTGTGGTCTCTGTAACGGTCTTATCGATCCCTCTGGACAGGGTTCTGGCTGCGAGGTCACATGTGGTCACCACCCGCGGAGGTCACACCAAGAACAATACATTACAACACTACAAACCACTACAGCTAATTGGCAAAGAATGCCTGGCTGGACAGTGGTGTTTGTGTGATTGTGTGATTGTGTGTGTGTGTGTGTGTGTGTGTGTACGTCCTGCGTGCAGGGGGTCTCCTTCAGTAGAGGCCACACCAGGGAATCTGCCGTCGTGTTACATCCAAACGGCATTGTTACATATCTGGAACACTCGTTCTGTACTTCGCTCTGGATAAGAGCGTCTGCTAAATGACTAAATGTACTTCCACTATGGGTTCAACAGTACTCTCCAGTACGTTATGTAGACCATGGGGCCTTAGTGTCTGCTCTCTGTTTTCCCTCACCTCCTTCCCTCTTCCCCCTCTCCCCATCTCCTTCACCGCTACCTTGCACTGGCCCACACAGAATTCTCCAGTGTTCCCTCTCTCTGGCTCTCTCGTTCTGTCTTCCCGTCACATCCCATTTTCTCCCACAAACCTAATCTTTCTTTCCTTTCAACCCCCCCCCCTCCACCCCCTCTCTATTTCACTTTCTCTTTAGTTCCGATCGCACTCTTTTCCCTCCTTCTCCAGGCTCTCTGACCTGTGTGCTATTCTCTTAGAGGTCGGACAGAAAAAATGAGATGAAAAACAGTCATATCTAGCATATTCAGCTCTTTAACACTTCATGAATAGCCTTCTAGAGTAAGGAAATCTAACACTGTATCTAACACAATCTTTAACACTCTTTCATGGTGGTTATCGCTGCACACACTCATCTTCTCCACAGAGCCGGGGAGAAGCAAACACCGAGGCAGAGTGACCAGCTACAAAGAAGAGTATGCGTATCACAGCAACGAGCAAGAGTCTGAATTGAACACTCATTTCAGGTCCACACGTTGGGCCTCACAGACTGACATCTCTCTAATCCCAGTCCCTATCTTCCTGATATTTCACGCCAGACGGCATTTAGACGGCCCGGTTCGGGATGTTCTAATCTCCCGTGGCAGGCGGGGGACTGGTCGCCGGGGGAACACAGGGACACAGCTGTTTGGGTGACTCATTCAGGACCGAAAACAAAACCCACGTTGGCTTCACGGCTGTCTGTCCATCAGCCCCGCGGAAAGTGAAGGACACGTTCAGAAACACGTCACGAGCAGCACAGTGTCTCACAGGACGCATCGGCACAAGACAAGCAGACAACAAAAGCTGTATGTAACTAAACACAATGACTTTGTCTTCTGCTGGCAGTGGAGAGAGAGACGACGGAAGAACAAAAAGAACAAGTAGGAGTGACAGCTTGTGTGTGTGTGTGTTTGTGACAGAGAGACAGAGAGAGGGAGAGAGAGACACAGAGAGGAGAGAGAGAGGGAGAGAGGAGAGAGAGAGACAGAGAGAGAGGAGGGACAGAGGGAGAGCCAGAGGGAGAGAGAGAGACCAACCGAGTGATTTAGTGAGCAGAGATGGATGGAGAGAGATGATGGGGAAGGTGGGGAGTGCGGTGGGTGGAGTAATGGTTTCTCTGGCGCGCGGGGAGAGAGGCATTGGCTGCGCGGACGTCAAGGTGACACCGGCAGGCATGGGAAAAGTGTTTGCCCAGCATTCTGTGTGCCAAACATCCTCTCCTGTGCATTAGATAAGTGCATCATCCCATCCAGGTGATGTACCCGCCAGGTTGTCAATCACATGACAGGATCCCAGAGAACGGATTGGCTAAGTGAGACGGTCACTTGGGAAACAAAAAAACAAGACCAAGCAGTTCCTACAGTACTCAGTTAGCCAGAGAGTTAAAAAGAGGAGGCGGGTAAGAGAGGCGGGAGAAGGTAATTAAATGAGTGTGGATATATCCATGGGGGACACTGTGTGTATGTATGTGTGTGAGGGAGGGAGGGAGGTGTAGAAAGAGCCCGGCATGACTGTGGATGATTCATGAGATGCTTTACTGCTACTGGGGCAAGAACTGGGACTAGTAGAAGGGTTGGTACGGGGACTAAGGCACACACACACACACACGCGCGCTCACACACACACACTCTCTCTTCCACTCCGTGTAGGAATGAGTAGTATAGAGTTTCGTGCTGGCTCAAAGGGCATCTAACAATGTTGAAACACGGGTCGATAAGTATGTGTACGCAAACCCACAGCAGGATTTCCTCCAGTGTACACCTCAAGGATCAGAGGATGCCTGGGCCACTCACAGCCCTCACATACACTTTAACTGAGAGTGGCGGTGCGAGGGACAGTGTGTGTGAGTGTGTGTGAGTGTGTGTGTGTGGGGGGGGGGGACAGCTGGTCAGGTAGTCCCCTGTCTCCAGCTCACACGGCCAAATGAGTCAACAAGACGGACAACAGCATCTGGCACATACACACACACATACAGTACACACTGTCACTCACACACACACACCTACACACAAGCACTGTCACACGCACGCACTGTCACATATACACACACACACTGTGTTTGTTTAAGTGATTTGACCAGAGCAGACATATTAAGTTGTGGAAGTGTGGACGAGCCAGTCATCCTGTTATCAGCGAGCAGAGGATACTAAAAGCTTTCAGCACTGTATCCTCTCTCTCTCTCTCTCTCTCTCTCTCTCTCTCTCTCTCTCTCTCTCTCTCTATCTCTCTCTCTCACACACACACACACACACACACACACGCCGGAACACCCCCACTGTAAACACACAAGATAATGAAACTGAAAAGCAGAGAAATGGAAGGCTGATGGAAGGCGATCCTTTGTTGGTGGAATGCTGCCAGCATCTACAGTACAATGTTCCATGCTTCTTTCCAGGTGTTTATTTTCCTTCCTTCAAACAAGTCGTTAACTCCTATCGCTGCTCACCACTTAAGGATAGTAAAGCCCACGCACGGACAGTCGCAAATTCAGACAAGATGCTGAGTGTCTGCTCACAACAGCCCCCCTCTCAAACACACCACACGCATCCCCCCCCTCCTCATCCAAGACCAGCTCTTGAGCACGCTACAAACAAGTTCTATTGTAGTGAATTTACAAAACCAACCAAGTAAACTTCCAGGAACGGGGGACAAGGAAGGAAAGTAGGAAGTGTAGGATTACGCCCTTCAGATCCTGGATTTTACAAAAAAAACACACACACACACACACAAAAAAACAAACATTCTACCGCATTCCAACAACTCTTCTTCTTTGTTTCGGAAAAGCGAGGGTAAGAAGGCAGAGAAGAAGACTCCTGCTGTCTCTGTACGCCACGACCACAGTTCACACTGTTTACATACTGTTTGTTTAAGTGTATGAGTGTGTTAGTGTGACCGTGTTTCCACTGAGGTCGTATATCAGGACTCACCACATCAGACTCCTCGCTGCCGGACAGATGCATGTCTTCCCCTGGCCAGCTCCACTGTCTGATGGGGAGATCTCCTCACCATCTGTCCATCGTTTCCCTAGCAGAGCAACACCTATGCCTCCTCTCCTCCTACTTCTCTCCTTTCTTTTCGATCTCTTTTCGCCCGCTCTGCTCCCTGAAGGCGAGGTCTCCTCCTCTCCGGGGCAGCCCGGGCGGTGGGAGCTGGAGTCCGGGGGTGAAGGTGGAGCTGCGGCCCTTGTATGGGCCACGTCTGTCCCAGCTGAGAGGCAGAGGCAGACGAGCCTCTTTCTTTCCCACGCTGGGAGAAAACTCTTTCAGAACGGAGCGACCGTCCTCCAGTCCCGAAAACAAGCTACCCTCTGCCCCCTCCCCCCGTGCTCTCCTCCCACACACATACACACAAACGCAGGCGCGCACACACACACACAGCCAGTTAGGAAGTAAGGACGCTGGCCAACAGGGCAGGCCTAAAAATTCCAGAATGCACCAAAAGCAGCTGGAGCAGCGTTTAATGTGTGCGAGTGTGAGTGTGTGATCCCAGCCGTTTACATGTGTTCCTCTGCGCCTTGAAGAGGTTAGACTCGGAGGAGCGGAAGAGTGAGAACTGAACTCACCCACCGTAGATGGTCTCGACACATGTTCCCGAGTCCCACACTGCAGGAAGCAATTATGTTCACTATGTCGAAAATATGCGATACCCACCGGCTCAATCAACAAAGGATTAAAACTGATTGTACATAAAAGAACGCTGTCGAAGTACTGATTTCTAATCACTCTTCAGGAAACCAGTGGCAGAGCAGATGAAGTATTCCAGGTTGTTATTGTAAATACTGAGATCTAAGAAAGGACATTTCAATCTCTCTCGAAACCCACAGAAACACGCACACCAAAATGGACGTGGGTCATAGGGGACAGAGAAGCGAGAAACCCTAACCCATGCTAAGGGCGCTGTGGACGCCCAGCAGTATCCCACAGAGGTGCCGAGTGGAGCACAGCTGCTGTAGCGGCGCTAGTCGCGGGCTGCACTGAGTGACTGGAGCAGTCACTGTAATGGGGGCCATCCACTTCAAAGGAACAGGCAGATGATCCGTCTTTATATAATTAGACATCAGACGCAAGGGGGAGTGGAAGCCGGGGCTAACAGTACACCAGCGTCAGTGTGGAAGAAACAGTTGCAAATGTTGAGCTCTGCTGCTGAAAAGCAGGAACCAGAGGTGTGCCTGAACGTGTCACCCAGGAAGGCTGGAGCAGGGGGGGGGAGGGGGAAGGAATGAGTCCATTGGTATTACATCAGAGGTCCATCATCAGTACATCAGGCTAGATTCCTGGGGGGGGGGAACTGGTTGTAATACTCTACAAAGGAACTCACCACTCCTGCCCTGATGCCCGAGATAACCTCAGATGTTGCTGCAGCATGCCGAAAACAAATTCAGTTTTCTCTGTAAATCCTAGATTATATGCTGTTTGGTGTGCTCTAACCCCTTTCCAAGGATTATAATCCTGAGCGTGTGCTCGGCACGTGACACTGCACCACAGACTGCTGCCTGTCCCCTCATCCAGACGCTGATCGCAGGCCCAGCATGACCACACACGGACCACACACATCCACCTGATCATATGGTCACCCTTCTTTATTCATATATAGCTTCCAGATAACATGTCTTCTACACATTTACTTTAAGACACCCCATAATGCAGTGGTTGAGCCCCGGGACCAAGATTAAGGTAACCAGGGTAACCTGTATTTGGGGAAGCGGATGTTTGGTGGCAAATGAAGCTGGCTGGACCCTCAAGCGCTGAGTGATAAGGGCTGAGCCCAGCTATGTTCATTGATCAAATAGTCCATGTGCTCTGCCAGTGTTGGAGGACAATCGCCCTGATTGACTTTGTCTTATTGATTGCTAAGCACGCCAGCACTGACGTAAGCAAGCACTACCACAGACAGTTTCCACCAAACCACACCAACAAATGAAACAAACTGATGTGCAAAAACAATGAATAGAATGGGATGCCATTCCTCTCAAGCCTCTCACGTGATACTATACATCTTAGTTGCGGAGCTGATGTAGGGAACAGGAAGTATTTAGATATCACCCGTCATACATCCTCCGCTGTGTCGAGAATGTGGACAGGCAACATTGACCTCATTTCATCCCCTCGCCTTGAAGTAGATGTTCATAGAGCTAGGAGGATAAAAGGAAACCTATTAAAGGCAGGTCCTGATTCATCCTTCCACTTAAGCTATGTAATCATGCAGCTTGTACGGCGTGTAAAGAGGCCTGTGACTGAGACCCAGGTCTAATGAAGACCCCCTGGGCCCAGACCCAGCACCCCACTAAGGTTAACCGAGTTACAGCTCAAAGGCACCGAAGCGAGAGAGAGAGAGAGAGAGAGAGAGAGAGAGACAGAGAGAGAGAGAGAGAGAGAGAGAGAGAGAGAGAGAGAGAGAGAGAGAGAGAGAGAGAGAGAGAGAGAGAGAGAGAGAGAAGGATCTAGTCGCATCAACACCTATCCTACGTTTTTCCGTTCTCGAACAAACAAAGTACGCCAAAAAACGGGAGGACAAGTATCCAAGAGGAGAGGGAAAAGCCAACAGGGCTTCGAGCTTCAGAGAACCAGAACAAACAAGCTGAGTCCTGCCCCTCCCTGCAGATCCTGCAGCCTCCGCAGCTAGCGGCGGAGGACGACGCAGCACACCTGCGCCCCAGAGAGAGAGAGCAGTCGTGGAGCTGTGTTCGGCGACGGCGGAGCGAGCAGCTTACCGGACCTCTCAGGGCCTCGTGCTGGTGGCGCCTGGTCCTCGGTGACGGAGGAGGCTTCTCCAGCATCCCCCCCGGAAGGAGGGTCATCGTCAGGGAGACGAAGTGGCGCTCCCGCAGACACGACCAATCTGGAGAGCGGTCGGATGGTGATGCGTGAGACGCCACGAAGCGACATTCGAGCTGGCTAGCCTGGTGTGTGTGTGTGTGTCAGGGGGGCGGGGGTGGGAGGTGGGCTGTTCAGTGATAACTGAACAGTGAGTCACATCGTGCTGAGTGAACAGATCAACACATTGACTGGCCCACATGGGCTCATAGGGGAAAACAGCTGGAGTCAGACAGTTGGGCCTGCCGTCTCTCGCTGTGGTCACGAGTCGCACACACAAACGAGGACGGAAACCGACAAGCAAACAAAGGAGGCACGCACACCAACACGAACGCGCGCACACACACGTTACGTGCGCTCGCACATACAAACATGTGCTGTCCACACGCAGTACACAAAAACACACATTTGTATGCTCGCACAAACAACAAAACACTGTGCGCACGTACACACTCACACACATGTAAGCACACATACAAGAAGAAACTGGCACGCATACAAACATACATACACACACTAAATTCGAAATCACACAAATACATCCCCCTAGTGGTTTTGGGGCATGTTGCCATAGAACTGCCATCTTTCCTGACATCTTTCCTCACCTTCACAGACTGGGACGGACGACTGTTTGTGTCAGCCTGGGAAGTGTACCCCACTGTCCTAGAAAACAGCCGCTAACATGGAGAGGTGCAAAGCAAACACACTGAAACCTTTCATATGAAACCTTTAATACCTCAGAGAATCAGAACAATGGCTGGATGTGTGAGTGACACTGAAAGCACTGCTGGATGACTGTCTCTCTGTTAGGGAGAGACACTAACGCCCACCAGGGAGACGGCCCCACACCGGGCTGATCCTCGTCTCACTTTGGAATGATTGCTTCTCAGTAAGGAGATTTAAAGCGGCTTGACTCCCACCAAGCCAGGATTTAACAGAGAAAGAAACGATTGTCGCGCCTCTCGGTTCACGAACACGGCCACCAGTTGCAGTTTTCATACATTCAGTTTGAACCCCCCCCCCCACAACAGAGAGCAATGTTGCTGGGGCAGCTGTAAGCGCTGAAGATTTTGGTTCAGCTGCAACACTATACCCATCACTTAGAATCACTTAGAATCACTTAAAATCCTTGTCTAAATTCCAGTCTGCTCGAGGAGAACATTTCATCCAACAAGAGGGCAGACAGGCCGTGGTTCGGCACGCGGGGAAGACAAGACAAGCCTCCAGATCCTGTTTCTCAAACAGGCTGGCCTGGTGACTGCTTCTCACCTTTCAGTGGGACAGCAGAGGAGAGTGCTTGTTTGAACAGGACAGCACAGCAGCCTCTTACATTGAACATACGCACGCACACACACGCACACACACACGTACAACTTATTAAATGAAATATATCTGGACAGGTGATAGGATCTAGTGCCAAACACACCTGCGCACGCCCACACACGCGCGTCTGCACACGCTGACGTGTACGACAGCCCACGCTACACAAACGCAGTCCGCCAAACCAAACGAGAGAATCCAAAAACAACTTGACGAAAACCCCCCAAACACCAGGTGACGCCGACGGATCGATGAACTACATTGCTCATACATCACAGAGGCACGGACAACGGTTACTTTACCTTCGGCTTCTTCGGCATGCTGGTCCTCTCACAGTGCCAGGGATACCTGTGTCGCCTTTCCGTTCCAGCGCGACTGTAATGAATTATGCAAATCCCCTGGTTTTGTTAGGAGCATGGTGACCCTGGGGTATGAACAGCTGACGCCTGTCAGGGAACAAACCCGACCTATCTGCCTCGGAAAACATTTAACGCTCTGTTGACAAGTGTCTGCTCACAGACACCTCCTCCCGTCCATTCTTCTGTCCCACACTCTCACATACGTTCCATGTGCATGCATGTCCGGCGCCACGGGAGACGGGATGTGGTCATACAGGGGGGAGCGCCTGGAACTGTGAAGGACACGCCTCGCGCCGACCGAGCCCTAACATGCTGAACACACACAAACACACACACTCAGGGTAAGTTTGTGAGTGGGTTTTGTGAGCGCACACATCAACCCTACAGTCACTAATGCCAACCCCACCCCACCCCCACCAAACGGCACACACACACACACACACAAGGGGCTCAGCAGACAGGATAGAGAGAGTTTAGGATCAGCAGTGTCATGGTTAGATCCACAGTGTTTCTCTTCAGTTGGTTGAGCGTTAGGCTTTCATTTGAAAGTGTGACATCTGTCGCCTGGACAGCCCCTCTCTGTGACCTTAGGCCGACCGGCCTGTCCTGAGCGCCCTCGAAATACACGCAAACACACATACGCAAGTGCACACAAACACATGTACACTAATTCAACACACATTTATTGCACCCACATGCATACACTCTTCACACGCACTCAAACACAGACACGACTGATTTGAAGCTGTCTAATTTGTGTAATTACATGTGCATTTCCTGATGTTCGCATTAGCTGATAGCACTGTACACCTCGTCACACACGGCCCATGGTTTGATGGCGGCTGTGGGAGATTTCAGTTGGTGTTTGTAATTCTTACAAACATTTTCAGTTTTTCTCGTGTCTGCCTTGAGTGTCAGATGGATATTTTTTGGACCAGACCATTAGTTCTAGTTGTACCAGACATGATCAATCAAGCACCTACACTTTTTCCACATACTTATCAGAACTCAAGCCTCTGTTTGGGCTTGCGGCAGAGACACAGGAGCAGAAGGAGGCTGTGAGCGCCATACAGCCGTCTCCTGTGTACACCATATGGGTGGCTTCACGAAAAAGTGGAGCAGAGTTTTCCCTCTGGAGGTAAACACACAAACACCGCCCATGTTTCTGCTCCAAACACACACACACTCAACATGCTCACAGCAGAAATGTACAGAGCGGACAGGCACAACGGAGGGATAGTCACATTGTCGACAGAACGTCGATGTTTATCAACAGTCATCGGCCGATTTTGTGCAGTTCCATGTACTGTAACGCTCATGTTCATCCTTTACCACGTACTGACAGGGCTTCACTCAGAAGAGGTAATTAGTGCTATAATTAAGGGGCTTGTTGGGGTTAGGGAGTGGATTGGAGCAGCTGTATAGCTCCATCACAACCCCCTGCAGGGAGAGATGGCCTGAAGCCACGACACACACAGGGGTCTGGGGAACTGTCCACCAGGGCAGGCTCCCCCCTCCCCCTGCACTAATTCTGCCCCGTCGCTACCCCCCCCCCCCCCCCCCATCCTCAACTAGCTGATTTCATCTGAGCAAAACCACTCTCTCTCTCTCTCTCTCTCTCTCGCTCTAATCTCCCCTGATCCATCTGCCCTGGCCCAGAGTCAGAAATGATACACACTCCTGTAAACACACGCACACACACACACACACACACTATAATACACAAGCACATATACACTCAGATAACAACTGCATGCACTGGACCTCCTCCCACAGCCACGTCCGCCAGACCTTCAGAGGTGTAAACCCGTAGGCTCCACATGTGGGATGACATGACACAGAGGAGGCAAACAGAGCTGGCAGGGAAGGCGATCTTGGCGGGACATGGACAGATTTCATAAAGTGGACATGTAGTAGTTATATAAATTCTTAAATCGATAAGCCTCCCCTTGAAAGAAACATTGGGCACAGAAACAGCAGGAATCAAGCTCTGGCCACTACCGGGTGAGAGGAACAGCCCCAAGCACCCTCCCCTCTCCTAACTCCCCTCGTCCCACAGCTCGCCTCTACGTACCCCACTTACCCAGGAGACATTTTTACTCTTGGGTGGTTTAAGCATGGCAACAGGAGCAGAGATGACAGCGTGGACGGGGGAGGCCCCTCCTCAGCGACGCTCAGCCCTGCAGACGATGCCTGTTCGGTGGCCAGGAGTGAACGGGATGCGGGGTCGAGGCCGAGGGAGTGCCGGGCTCAGCCATGGGTCTTCTCCAGCCCTCCGAAGTCTCCCATTGAGATGTTCTGCTTTAGACGGCTCCAACATCTGTCAGGGCAGCCTTGCACATCCAGCTGAGACCGACGGTAGCTCCACACACACACACACACACACACCCCCACCGGAGCGGTGGATGGAGAAGTGCAGGCAGAAACGAAGCAAAGTAGTCAGGCGCTAACACGTTCCCGTTCTGAGCATCACACTGTTCGCTGTAATCCCAGAGTCAAAAGGAGAGAATCCCACAGTCCAAAGTTTCATCCACTTCCTCCTCGCCCTTTTCCTCTTCCTCCGCGTAGCCCAGAGTATCCTCCTGGACTGATTATGTATTCACGGTGGATATGAATATGCAAAGCCACAGCAGGTTTGACCCCACCCCCACCCCTGCTGAGAGTCAGAGTAGGCAGCGGCCAATCGCGGAGCAGGTCCTTCCAGCTGGCTGCGGCGGGTGGGCTTATGGAAGCATTAGGACGAGGGCAGGGATGCGGTGGCAAAGAGAGGCGGAGTCCTCCTGTGATAGGCAGATCAGGTTCCCTCCTCCCTGGGGTCTTAGGGCAGGTGAGAGAGCAGGAGAGCGGGTGTGTGTGGTTGGAGGGGGAGGGGGGGGGGGGGGGGGGGGGGTCCACAGCTCACCTGGTGACTCACCACGGAAATATATTCAATCCCTCAGACTACCGGGGGCTTTTGTTTCCCTCTCCTCTTCTACTTTGTCTTTTTTCCTCAATGTGTCTCTCTCACTCTCTCACATAAATATATCTTATTGCAGTTTGATTCCATCTCACTCCTGCTCCTCTCCCCCCTCCCATCCCATCCCCTCCCCTCCTCTCTCTCTCTCTCTCCCTCTCTGACTCTCTCTCTCTCCTGGGATTGTTTTCTCGCTTGGCTGGCACCTGTTGTCATGGCGCCTCCTCACCAAGAGACAGGTAGCCCTCACAGCCAATAGGAAAGAAGCACAGCAGAAAGCAGAGGGCAGAAAACTGGAAATTTGATTTCCTCTTTGTCTCTTCGCTCCCCAAAGCTTCAATCTCTCTTTTTCTTGCCTCACTTCAGGCACTCCACATCTCCTGCTTCTTGACCGCAATCTTTGCATGACTGTTTACTTTTGACCCCATTCCCCAACTCTTGCACTGAAGAAATCTCACTCGCCCATATCAATTCCACATTCTGTTTCAGAACACTACTTAGTAAATCGCCGTACTCCAATGCACTCAGTCTCCTTCTCCCCCCCCCACTCCCTGCTGTCTCCCGCCCTCCCTACGCCGCCTGTTTGTTTACACAAACACATCAATTGAGATTACCTCAAAAGATCTGGGCCAGGAGTTGGAGCCCTCACTGCTGATATGATTGAGTTCATTTCAAATGGGGATTGCAAACATTTGGCAAGTTTCCCTTCTAGACCAAAAGGCCTTGTGGATCATAGGGGACCTAACACACACACACAAACAGAAAATAATACTATCTGAACCTTAAACTATACGCAGACATCAGTGGATATAAAATAAAAATCCAATCTTCGGATGGGGAGAGTTCAGGTTTAATGGTAAGGGCTTTGATACATCTTCTGCCTCTGTCACACTAATTAATTGAGCTCAAGCATCCATATGTGTTAACGAGCCTCTCCTGGTACACTGTGAGGAGAGCCTGTCTACATATCCAGTCTTAATTGGCTCCCGAGAAACATCTGTTCTTGGTTTACATGCAGGCTGAGTAGCTATTGGTGCCCTAGCTGTCTGAGGGGCCTGGTTACATGGGCAGGGGGCCAACTTGGAGCCCCCAGTCGGCTCTCTGTAATGGTATATTTATGGGCCATTCCTCCCCGTGTTTTACACAGAGAAAAATGGCCCCAGGTTGCTGCTGAATGAGAGGGAGGGGCTTGCAGGGAGAGGAGGGAACGGTGGGGGGAGGGAGTGTGCAGGGTGGGGGAGAGAGAAAGAGTATTAGAGATGGAAACCGAGAGAGGGAGAGAGAAAGAGACAAAGAGATATGGTTTCAAATGGAATTAAAGTGCTGAGTGGATTTACTCAACTTCAGCCCTGAAATTGGAATCTGGAGCTGAGTACATTTGCCTGGTCGCTCTGTGTTGACCTGACCTGATACACAGCATTTAGTAAGACTATCAAGGTTTCTGAGTAATACCACATCCCCATTGTTACAAAGATCTTTTCAATCGGCGCAGTACCAAATCTTGGATTTACGAACTCTTTAATTCAAATAAAACATGTTCTACTTGGCAACGCTGTCCCATCTCTCACTTGAGTGCCATATGTTGTTTATCAGCTGCCTTGCAGGATGAAGTAACGAGAGGACAGTGTCACAAACTGCAAACTTCACACACGCATGACGAAGCTCTGCATGTTTGAAAGTGGCTGCTTAATGCCCACAGTCACCCTCCCCAAACCAGCGCTTCTTGTCAGCATCATGGAATTTACATGAGTTACATGAGAATAGTGCTTCATATGCCCCCTTTGATGTGGGTTGTACAACAGATACCAGATGGATACCATTCAGAAGGTCTACTGCTAATAAAGCACATTCTATGGAGCCTTATGAAAAGAAAGGAAACTGACTGCTGTGTCAAATAATCTAGGAGATACTAACTATATTATAACTGATTTATGTTTCAATAAGAGAGAAGCAATAAGGTGAAGGAAGAATGAAGGAAGTTTCATTCTCATAGAAAAACAGTTTGATTACATAACCGAGGATCCTCTTCATTAGGTTACTTGTTATTATAGCTGAAGTCAAGCCAAATGCATTAAAGGCTGCTTGGCCACCATCATTCCTTCACTGTTTCCAGGCCCACAAGGTTTTTTACAGTGTTCCCTGCAGGCCAGTTCAACTGATCCAAGACCAGTCTTCACAAGCTCCTCAGTCCCCAGGATAGCATCTCCTTGTGTCGTTGACATCAGTGTTTCCAGCCTGGTGAGCTACAGCA
This sequence comes from Osmerus mordax, assembly GCF_038355195.1. NCBI lineage: Eukaryota > Metazoa > Chordata > Actinopteri > Osmeriformes > Osmeridae > Osmerus > Osmerus mordax. The sequence continues at coordinate 11,340,779 of NC_090064.1, forward strand.
CACACATTAGGCCACCACAGACATATATCACAGTTTCCAGTCGCGAGAGTGAGGGGATATATGATGTAAAATACATATAAAAAAATTAAATATCCATCTAAATCTGAGCCATTCCTGTGGGCCTCTGTGGCCAATTAGCTGCTTCGTTTCCGGACGTTTCCATCCTATCTGGAAAGTGAAGGAACGCACATCCATTGCCAAGGAAACCCGGCTGCAGGCACACAAGGCCACGCTGGCTCGGGGCTCCGGGCTCTTATCCCGGCGGATGGAAAAGTGGGGATTCCAGGTCAGACGTCCGCCAGGGGAGATTAGCTCACCGCTGCGTTCATGAGCTCAACGGTTTTAGGGAAAAATAAAGTATTCTATGAAATGCTCTGATGCGTCGCCGTCCTCATGATTGCGTTGCGTGCATGGTTTCATAACATACGGTAAACAACAGAAGTGACTAGTTACAAGCTACTATGCTGCATTTACACCACAAAAGTGACCTTTTCACGTAATGAACAAAAACATAAGCATGCATAGCACACACACCAACCGTTATTCTAACATAGTCACACACACACACACACACACACACACAAACAGTACACAATAACCTCTATTCTAACATAGTCGCACACACACAAACAGCACCTTTATAAAAGGTCTCAAAGGGATTCACAACAATAGCTCTACTACGTCTTTAGATACTGACAAACTTTGACTGTCACAAAGGAGTTGTCTACTGTGTAGAAACACTGACAGGGCTAAGCTCTCAGTCCTCCCACTGTATTGTGGGTAACAGGAGAAGCTAGCAAAACAAAGGCCCAGTGGAGAGAGGGGGAGCAGAGTAGGTGCCTGCTGTCTCCAATTAGTTCAGTTTCCGTGCGGAGTGTCTGAGACCGGCTACTCGGCCCGTCAAACGGAGTCCCGTTTTGGCACCGTCTCCTCGCTCCGGAATTCCATCGCGAGTGGAATTGCGTTCCGGCCCATTTCAGGCGTAAAACGGCGGTTTGCTGCACCGTATTGAAACCATGTGAGAAGGGCGTCATAAAGAGAGCGGTGTGTCACGGCACGCCATCCAGCTCTCCAGGTCGAAACCACGGTCTTCTGTAAACCAATCAGGGTTGACACGGGGTTCGTAAAACAAACTGTGTGGGAATTGCTGTATGTTTGCCCATACATACACACAACCAGGCCCATACACACTTTTTCAATCTCATACAATTCATCATTTTATAACCTGTATTAGCAATGATTGCCCAAATAACTTTTATTTCTTTCATTTGGATGTCCAGTATTCTCTTATGTCATGTAAATAGAGACACAACACCAGAGCTCCACAGCCAGAGTTTGGCCATTGACTGTCTATTTGTGGTTCTGCTCAGGCCTAGCCAGTAAAAGTCTCAGCATGGAATGACATCACAACCTCACCAATAAATAGAGGCCAACGAAGAGTTGTGTCTGAAGTCTATCATGATTCAGACAAAGGTGAACCTTCACAACTGCGCCAAAAGTTGTTGCAGCGCATCTCTGTGTGTATGTGTGTGTGTTTGTGCGTGCCAGTGTGTCTAATCTAAAGGTGTTACAGGGACATCTAGTGGTCAAAGTAGTCAGATGTGAACGGTAAGGTGCAGATACTGTAGAGTAGACTGTAGGCTGTAAGGAATACTGTCGGTAGCAAACAAACTGGTATGTTGTTTTGAACTGAACACACAGGCAAAGAGACAGTGTCATCGTGCATAAAGAGACAGTACTTGAAGAGAAAGGACCTTGAAAGCAGGATAAACATGGATTTTCTGTGAACGTACGCAATCAAATACAACAAGTCAGTCAAACAGAATGTCAAAATTGCTTGATTGAGGTATGCCAGATATCTGTCGGTGCCCTGTCTGTAACCCCATCTCTCATTTTCTTTCAAATCTCTCCCCCTCTCTCCCTGCCCCCTGCAGTACCTCTGTCTCTGCAGACAGAAGTAATGGGGTAGGAAGCCTCCAGTGTTCCTCCCGCTGCACAGCATTAGGTTGCGGTGCCCCAGACTAGCATGTCCTCTTAACCTAATGCTATCTGTCAGGCAGTGTTAGGGTCCACACACCGGCCAGATGGAATGAAACTGTCCAGCATGCTAAAACGCAGCCGAGCAGCGACGCATGTGTCTCCATCGTCCGCCCGACCATTTTCAGCCCCCAGAATGAATGTGGAATTAAAGATTTATCTAGTCTTAGTGGATGGGGGGGGGAGGGGGGGGGGGAGGTAGGGGGGGGGGGGGGGGGGCACATTCAGACAAGCTCTGCAGAGATCTGCTTTAGCACTCGGAGAACTAAGGGCTCAGCCCTGCAGTCAGAGAATGCACAGAAACCAACCCCCCCTCTCCCCCACCCTTTCCCCACCTACCCCCCTCAGTAATATCAACACAGAGAAACATACCGCGAGATAAACAACGTGTGCAATCTTGGACAGACTCACACACTCAGGCACACACTGAGATACTCCTGAAACCACCACACACAAATTAACACTGGCAAAGAAATGCATACACATACACACTGTTAAATTCAATATGCACCAACATGAGTATAATCCCCTTGTCAAACAGCCACAGGTCTACTTGGAAAGAGTCATAACAGAATGCTTCACATGAAAGTGAGAACACGCATACTAAGACATGCAGTGAGCCCCGCGTCCCTCCGGTGTGCTTAGAAAGCTGTGCCGTGTTCTCCTCTCTCTCTCTCTCTCTCTCTCTCTCCCTCCATAGCTCTCTCTCTCCCTCTCTCTCTCCATCCATCTCTCTGTGTAGCGAACGGAGAGCAGGAGACAGCGAGGCAGGCGGACTCACGTATGGAAGCTGTGCTCTCCGGCGATGGCCCAGCCCACAGCACGGCATGAAGGGGACCAGGAGGTGGAGGAACGGACGGCCGCCTCACAGACAGACACCCTGTCCGGCAGCAGCCTCCGCTCGGCTGCGCTCCATGGCTGCACAGTCAGCTCCCAGGAGAGGGGTAGAGGGGGAGAGAGGGAGGAAGGGGGAGAGAGGTAGAGAGAGAGAGAGGCACGAGGGCAGGAGAGACGGGAAAAGAAGTAGTGGAGAAAGAGAGGAAGCCCACCCCCCACCCCACCCCCAGCCGCAGGGGATGAAAGCAGAGGACTTGTCGTATCCCGCGGCGCGACCCCCCCACCCCCTCCTCCTCCTCCCCCTCCTCCACGTGCGTCCTCCTCCTCCTCTATCGGGCTCAGACACCAGGCGACTCTCGGCGGGACGCTCTCCATAGACAGACGCACGCCGGTGTCTCCTCCGGCCCCCAGCCCTCCTCCATACCCTGTGGCGAAGCACGGACACCGGGAGCTTGGCAGCGAGGCACGAGACTGTCGTAGTCGCCCCACCCTAAATCCTCATCTCCTCCCTGGAACGCAGCAAACGGCGGGGTTAATTCCTCTTTCTCCCCAACTCTGCCAAATCCTCTGCAGTGTTGCTGTGTGAGCTGTGCCCGCCTGTGTGGTTGACTGGGTGACTTGGCGGCTAGCTGGTTAGTTGACTGACTGATGGGTTAGCTGGCTGGTTTGTTGGCTGACGCCTGGCTGGTTTGCTGGCTGGATTTGCAGGCAGCCTGGTTCAGGTCCTTGCGGGTGTGGAGGCTAAGAAGGGGCACCCAGCTCTGATAGGTTCAGACTCCACCGGAGAGGCGCAAGTGTCCTTTATTGACCGCTGTCCCTTCACCGAGGGGGGCGTCACCTTCGTTAGACCCGCCTCCTCTCCCTTCCGTCGCTCCCTCAGGTCCCCTCACATGAATAGACGTGAGCAGGATTCTTCCTGGTCCTCCTTGTCTCTCTCTCTCTCTTTGTTATCTCTCCTCTGTCTGGGACAGAAGTGCTGTGTTGTTGACTCTGCTGGCACCGAGCTGTGGGGCGGTGGTCAGGGCAGAGGCATAGGGAGCGGCTTGCTGGTGGATAAGTGTGTGCGTGTGTTTGTGAGTTTGAGTGTTGGGTGTAAGTGCCTGTCGATGTGTCTGTGCGTGCGTCTTTGTGCGTGCGGTTGAAGTGTGTGTCTGCATGAGAGTGCGTGTGCCTGTGTCTGGTGCAGAGCAGGACTTACCCAGTGGTGCAGAGAACACTCACTCACACAGCCCCTCTGTCATGTCAGACTAATATTGGGCTTGAACCTTTCTTTCCCTCCTCCCTCCCCCTTCTCCCTATCCCTCCCTTCTCTCTTCTTTATCGCTCCCTCTCGCTATCTCACCTCTCCACTCTCCCCACTTCCTATCTCTCACTCCTCCCTCAACTCCTCCCTATCTTTCTCCTCTCCTCCTTTCCCCTACTTCCCCCGCCTCTCGCCCGCCGAGGGCTCTAACAGGATTGAGACCAGACTCAAATATATCTGCAACAATAAAGCCTTCAATCAACTACCTTTTTACTCTATTGCTCCTTCTTTCTCTCTCTGTCTCTCACTCTCTCTCTCTCTCTCTGCCTACCATCCATCCCCTATTGTCTTTGGGTGCATGTTAAGTCACTTTCCATCCGAGTGTTTTGTCATTGAAAGGGACAGACTGGAGAGAGAGGGGACAATAACAAGAGGGAGAGAGGGATACAGAGTTATGGTTGTGCATGCATCTTGGTTGTACAGTCTCCTCTGCATGTGGTGAGGCGGATGCTGTTGTCTGCTTACACAAGAGAACACACAGACTGAATTTCAATGGGCAGCCACGTCTGCCGGCTACAGGATTAGCTTTCCCTCACTGTGTTCCTCTAAGTCACACGCTCTAACTTCATGTCTTTTTTCTATAGTTTTTTTGGGTCTCCCCACCCTTCTATAACAAAGAATCCTTGCTTATGTTGCAGTCTTAGTGTGTATTCACAGCCATGTATTTCTGAGTCACTGTAGGCCAAAATGAACTTATGATACACAACTTAGGTTAAACGCTGGCCGTCCTTTGTGTCACTTGTCCTTTGTGTCACCCCCTGTGGTACCCTCCTGTTAATACAGACAAATGTATTATTATTTATGCTGTGCAGAGGTGACATTGATGTGAAGGCAACTGCTGTGCTGTGACTGAACAGCAGGCGGGAAGCAGCAGGGAAGCTCACAGTAAGTACCGCTGCCCGTTCACAGGGCAAGGGCATCTCATCACTCCTCCTCCTCCTTTTCTCCATGTCCCTCTGCTTCTCAGTCATGCTGGTATCCTCTTCCTACTCCCTTTTCTCTTCTCCTTACCTTTCTGTGCCTCACTGCAAGTCACCGTCTCTTCTCCTCTCCTTTTCCCTCCTCTCCTCTCCCCTACACTCCTCTCCCCTCCTCTCCTCTCCCCTACACTCCTCTCCCCTCCTCTCCTCTCCTCTCCCCTCCCCTCCTCTCCTCTCCTCTCCTCTCCCCTACACTCCTCTACCCTCCTCTCCTCTCCTCTCCCCTACACTCCTCTCCCCTCCTCTCCTCTCCCCTATACTCCTCTCCTCTCCCCTCCTCTCCCCTACACTCCTCTCCCCTCCTCTCCTCTCCTCTCCCCTACACTCCTCTTCCCTCCTCTCCTCTCCCCTACACTCCTCTCCTCTCTCTATTCAGCAGGTGCAGCTCAAAGAGCCATTTGTGACCAGGATAAGCTGACACTGACCAAGTGCATACGTACAGTAAATACAACATAGGGAGCCTATGGTGAGCTTCTATCACGTACAGAGATCCATCAGTCTTATCTAGTCACCTCCTAAGGGTTAGTGAAGGCTCTACAAGGCCCTGGTCAGACATAAACACGACCGGCTCTTTCATCAGTTGATCCATCTGCGTTCCATGTCCATATTTCAGTTGGGACAGTGTGTCAGTGCTGTGATTGAGGGTCGTCATTACAGCCAGTGACCCAGGCAGAGGAGCCAGGCAGGGGGAGAGGGAGAGGAGAGGAGAGATACCATCAGTAACTCTGTCACATCTCTGAACATCCTGTCTCTCTCTCAGAGGTGGTCATCACTCACCTGCTTGTGACTGGCCGTGACATTGACTTATAGGGGAACAAGAGCACGTCCTGGAACACAGTCTGAGCTATCTGAGTTAGAGCAGATCAAATCAGAGATTGTCCATCAGGGTGCATGGTGGGGCGTTCTCTATGTAATGGGTCTCTTACATTACCAACTTCAGTTATTACCATATGCATTGTCAAGTACGAGTACTGCGTTTGATTAATAATCATTAACATTTTACTTACACACTTACATCACTAAGATAAAGCAGTAATGAAATGATCAATCAACAGAGCGATATAAGTCATGGGCCCGGTGAGTCATGGCGATCTAAGGAGACAGCGTACCCCTGAGCGAGTGGTCAGGGGAACTTGGCAGGTCTTTAAGCACAGCCTGTCCCGCAGACTTTCTCAATTGATCCCAGAGACAAAGAGAGCCTGGGTGGGACAAAGGCTGCACATTCTACTGAGGACGTGGACATGTAATGGCTGCCAACAAGAAAATTATGCAAAAAGGAATCCATCCCACATTAAGGTAAACAAGACAAGGTCACCACTGAATAAGATCCCTTCTATGGTTCACCAACAGCTTGCCGATATGTGAGGGAGGCAGAGGCTTTCTTTAAATGTGAACTGATTAAAATCCGTACGATACAGTGACAACCTTATCCTCTTTAATCTGTGACATTCATCATTTCAACATGAGTCATCAAACAAGTAAACCCTGCCAACAGATGCCTGTTAGCATGAATACACTCATGAGCCCTGCCTTCGCTGTTGCATTGACGCCTGCAGATGGCGGTCTTGCTATGCTGCACGCACTCCATATCTGGAGAAACAAAAGGGGTTTTAGGCACCCCCCACACTGTGCATCCCTCTGGTAGTACAGTTACAGGTATGGCAGGCTGAATGAATACTAACACTACATACTAGAGAGGTGTCTGAAAATCTCATTGATTCAGTGTCCTAGAGCTGCTGGTGGAGACACCGGTGTAGCCAAATTCCATAGGAAATGATGTGCTCTGGACTCGGTCCTAACTCTTCCCCTCCAAGGTCTGCGGTGTGCTGAATGGCAGCCACCCCATTCCTCCATACCTCAGAGTCCCTTGTGTGGGAATGGGAGACAGGGCGGTTGCCAGATCTGATAAGTGGCAGAGCCAATACGCAATCTTACGTAATACTCAACCCCCCCCCCCCCCCCCCCCCCCATCCCTTCCCTCACCCCCCACCCATTTCCCCTACCCCAACCTCCCCCCATTAAGATGAGAAAACATAATCTGGGGGATACAAAGAAAAAGATTCCGTAATCAAGGGAGTGAGAAGGAGTTTCCTGCTTCCCCCATCACACTCCCTCAAACATGGCCACCCACCCCCCCCCCCCCCCTCCATATGTACAAGATGTCCAAGCATGGAAGCTATAGCAGAATTACAGTACATGCTACAACAGTAAAGAGTGAAATGCTCCTGAACTGATATCAAGAGATTCACACAGCCTGAGCCACAGTCACAAGAATACAGGGGGTGAGAAAGAGAGGGGGAGAGGGAGAGGGAGAGTAGGAGAGAAAGAGAGATAGAGGGAGAGAGAAAGAGAGTAGGAATAGGGAAAAAAGAGAGGAAGAGGTGGGCGAGAGAGTGAGAGTGGGAAGTCAAGTGAGACCTTTCACATAAACACAGCAGAGAGTGGGAAGCGGCAGGAGGTAAAGTATGACATAATTCCATGAGTATTATGTAAACCCGAGTTTCACAAACAGAAAATGCGATTATACCAGACAGCACATCAGACTGGCCTGCCATGGATTCCACTGAATAAACCTGAGACACATATAAGCTTGTGTTGGTTTACAATCCAATGCTGTATTGCACATTACTATATGTGGCCCCAGTATCTAATTCTGTTTTTCAAATCTATTAATAAATGCCTACAGAGCCTCTGGAGACCTGCAATGAAGTCTCTTAAATCCCACAAAGACTTGGCAGGGCTGAGCTTGGTTCCATTAAGGCCCCAGCCGAGGGCCCGAGAGCCCTAGACAAATTAGCCAGCAGTGCCCTTCATGCTTTCATCCTGGCAATTACACATACACAGAAACACAAGGTATCAGCTAACATCCCCTCAGAAACATCCATCTGGGTTTGGCGGGCCGCAGAGAGGCGCACTGGCCTTTCCCTCCTCCGTGACGAACTGGCGGAGGCCGTGCGGGAGCAGAGAGGGACCCCTGGACTCCCACAGGCTGACTCGTCAAGTGGACGTGGACCACCACTGAATGTGCTCCACCTACCACAGACATCACTCTGAGACCCGCTGGGAATGAGGGGTTAGAGGTCTAAACTTTCTTTTCTTTTTGCTCTCTCTCCCTCTCCCTCTCTCTCTCTCTCCCCCTCTTCTCTCTCTCTTTCTCTCTCTCTGGGCTAAGTACATTTGATTTTGTTTCCCGTTTCAAACCCCTCCCCATCACTCCTTCACCTCACCCCTCTGTCTTTCTCCTTATTTCTTCCATGGGTCACGTAAGACTTTCTCTCTGAGTAGCAGCTTAACAGTAGAGTGCATGTTCATGATGCTGCCTGAGGGCTGTGATGGATCGATGTAGCGGTAAGCCCTGCGATCCTCTCATGCACTCAGCACGCCCACGTCAACGCTGCCTTTCTGTCATGCTAACGTGCCACCGAATGAGAGAAACATTTCTTAGGGGGAAAAAAATGTAACTGCGGTTTTAAACAACATCTCTTAGTTTGAAAAGATGTGCCATGTTCACTGAGGTGGAGAGGAAGCACGCCGATGACAGAGCAGAAGATCATTACGGTGGAGAAAGAAATCGTTTTATAAGCATTCCAGGTATGACGTTAGTTTAAAGGTTTAGAACCCCAGTGTCATACTTGTGTGAAAAGTGAAAATAATCACAGCCCACATGATTGAGAGAGAAGAGAAGGGAAAATAAGGCATTCTAAACCACTATTAGGATAAAACTCATTCAAAAACGGCATATTTACATTTATTGCCCAAACACATGAGTTACTGGAATGGATGCTATCCCTTCCCTCCCGTGAACATCTGCAAGAGGATATATCTGTTGATTGCCATAATGGAGCCCTATCAACCCAAACACTTTGGCAACTTCTTCCTTACTCTATTTCTCTCGTCTTCTGTCTGTTTTTCCTCTCAATCTTTCTGTCTCCCTGTGTAGTTTTGTTTCTCAGTTGCTCTCCAAGTAATTGAGTTTGGCCACGATGAATCAGTCGGTGGGGGATGATGACAGCTAGTCTGGGGGAGTTTGGGGGACGCTGCTTAATGAGACTGTTGGCATACCCTGGAGGATGGTGGGAATGGACATGTGGTCCTGGAGTGGGGGGTGAAGGGATGGGGGCGAGTCACTGAAGACCTCTATTACCAGCATCCCCCTCCTCCTACGCATCCAGCCACTTCTCATCTATCTGCCGAGAATATAAATACTCGATAATAATAGCCTGTTTGAACTTCCTCGCGTCTCACACAGTGCACATTTTCTGTATCCCTGAGACAAAACAGACGAACGGTTCACCGGGTACCATTATTGTTCCGATCCACTCTAGTTCACACCGGTTCTGCTGCCGCGAGCCCACCGTGCCAAAGCGGGAGGCCGTATCTGTGTTGCCTCCTCTTCCTCCAAAAAAGGCAGAAACATTTTTCGGGCAGCGGCGCCCATCCTTAACCCGTCCTATCCTATTCCCGGCAGGTTCATCTCAACAAAGACCAGACACCTTGGGTGCTTCACACATTGTGTACCTCAGAGGTTCTGCTTTATAACAGGCCGCAGTGTCGCCTCAGTCAAGCACCAGCTGCATAGTTGCAGAGCAGTGCCTCCTGCTAGCCTGGATGGTTAACATGCTGTACCCATGACGTGTTTACAGAGTGGAGGGCTTTCATCGCAACGTCTCAACAGGACATCTCATCTTTGATATATGATAATGACATGACATTTTTGCTCTCACAGGAGATGACCCTTAAAGATATTGGGGCTGTGAGTGAAAAACAAAGTTCTGCAGACAGTCAGAGAAGGAAGATACATCTCTGAAGCTTTGCAGAGCGTGGTTCATTTCCAACCAGATAAACATGTTATTTGTCCATCTCTCAATGTTGGACAGACAAGTGGACAGTCTCAAGAAGACCGACTCAACACAATGTCTATCCATGACTCCACAAGTATCACAAGTTCAGTTGGTTTGGGAACCTTGTGCTCCTGATTCAGTTCAAGCCTACCTGTCGCACTAGGCTGTTGGTCGTGGTGTCTGAGGAGGTGCTGCCATCGGAGCCTTTGAATCTGCCTTTCCTCCGGGCTCCTTTTCCATGAGACTAGCGAGGGACAGAATAAAGACTAAATGAAAAGATGGAATTACAACTGGTAGTTCATTCATTCATTCAGTCATTTGGCAGACGCTCTTATCCAGAGCGACTTACAGTAAGTACAGGGACATTCCCCCGAGGCAAAGTAGGGTGAAGTGCCTTGCCCAAGGACACAACGTCATTTGACACGGCCGGGAATCGAACTGGCAACCTTTAGATTACTAGCCCGATTCCCTAACCGCTCAGCCACCTGACTCCCATGTAGTAGTAGGTAGTTATTGGAATGTTACAGTGTATCATTTGGCATGATCACAACCCCTTGTACTGATTCATAAGAAGCTCAGGCTCCAGTTCAGTTGTTAAACAGAGACCGGCAGGTACCGTTGGAAATACATGAAAAGGGTAATGTATAGAAATATTAACAAGAACAGGAAAATTCATCATGGTGTACTTTATGGGTACTTAAATTAGTTACTTAATTACTTAATATTAGTTGGTAATGTGGCATGTTTAGCCCAGGACACTGAAGCACCACACATGTATTCACGTTCACGTGTGGCAACCGGAAAAATCTGGCTTTTTATTCCAATCCATCCTCTCGGGGCATGTAAATCATGCTCATAAAATGACAGCTTTGGTGTCAGTTACTTAGTAACCAGTTATGTTATGGTAACATTTCTATTATTTACCTACTAAATAGACAACTTATTTTCAGGCAGTCGGTAAATAACAATAGCCTACATAAGGAAAAGAAAAACCTTCGGTCAACAACATATATAATTCATATTGAAGTTGAGAAATGAAAAAGTATTATTCTCAAGATAAGTTAAGTTGTTAAATTAATCAACTGTCTGGTGCACCTGTTGACGTGCTTTTCAATGGATTTGATACAGGCCATGCCACATGCCCCGGAGGCTATGTATCCAGTTTACTTTTTATCCTAGTGGAACATTTGGCGCTGACCGAATATGTACTGTAATTGAGAGCAACATGTGTGCTTGCACAAACTACGCTGTGGAAGATGATTGATTGCTTACAACCAGGTTTTCTGTTGTGAAAAAAGCATAGGCTACTCACTTGTAGCACCGGGTTTTCGAGGGAGTCCATGTGCCGGTCCAAAGGTGTCTTTGAGGTGTTGTTTAGGACCATTTGACATCCGACTGTCTTGGAAATATATAACAACTACATTCAAGCGTACAGTATCTGCCTCTGTTATTTAACATGCTATCAAGCATTCTGGTACATCCTTGTGAGTAAATGAATTTAGTGGTGGAAACGAAACAGTTGGTCTAGTCTCCGCGCTCTCTGACGTATAAAATCTTGAAGTTTGAGTCAGCCTGCAACCGGGAAGACTAAAGAAGGAGGAGCAGTTCTCTTGTGTTTCTGTCCTCACTCCCACACTATGCTTCCGAGAGCCCTCTCTGTTCCACGTGCTCTCTCAACTGCGTTGAAGCTGACCCAGGTAGGTAACCTCGCGCTTAGTCTGCAAAACACTCAGGTTAAAAGCGTTGGCAAGAAAATCGCACTTTTATGGCTTACAAGACATGTTTACATGGTTTTTATTTATTCATTTTTTACATCACTCACAGTGGGTGACTGTTTTATTAGTCAACTGCAAGCATTTATTACCTAAGATGGCTTTTTCTGTATGCTGTTTATGTTTGTGTCTAGACAGTGGAAATGTTCCTTCAAACCCCCAGTGGGTTTTCAAACTCTCTCAAATAAGCCCACAGGTACATTGTATCTCTTAAGATTTCTCAGTGTGCCAATGACTACATGTATTCATACATGTAGTCTGGCTTATTGGTATCATCCTCATGAATGTATGCTTCTAGAATGTCCGTTATACCTACATTTCATGATGCACTTGAGACCTCATTTTCGTGACCTTTAGCCTGGGTTATCATGGCCCATGTGAAGATGTCAGAGGACAGAGACCCTTGGAAATGGTCCCTTGCAACATACAGTATGTATGTTTGGTACTGCAAGTGGGATAATTCCCACAGTTTTTGAATGATTCATTGCCCTCTAGTGGTTGTCTTTGCTTGTTAGACTGGACTTTCAACATGACCAGAGTTCATAATGGTTGATATTTAGAGAAGTTTCATACATATATCCCTCATATTTTCCTTTCCCATTGTATATTTAATATTGGATAAACTACGGTTGGGCCAAAATGTCCATCTAACTATACAGGCAGGTATTTCTGTGTGTGTGTGTGTGTGTGTGTGTGTGTGTGTGTGTGTGTGTGTGTGTGTGTGTGTGTGTGTGTGTGTGTGTGTGTGTGTGTGTGTGTGTGTGTGTGTGTGTGTGTGTGTGTGTGTGTGTGTGTGTGTGTGTGTGTGTGTGTGTGTGTGTGTGTGTGTGTGTGTGTGTGTGTGTGTGTGTGTGTGCTTGTCTGTGGCTCAATTGTCAAACAGTAGCAAATACTTTTAAGGTCAAAATGTACATTCATTAACTGTATTCTTTGGTGTAGCGTTTTTTTAAATGAGGAATAGAATGTATCCGTTTCATACCAGAATTGCATTTTGAAATCAAAAAGGAAAGGAATGGACTGCATAGCTAGCGTTTCCCATTGTGTGTCGGTTTTAGCCTTTCCCGTCTGATCCCCATTCTGCTCTGTACTCATGACTTTTAACCTTTTCCTCTTCTTTGGAAGTTCTGTGCCGAGGGAATGATGATGATGGCTGCATATACAGGGTGAGGTCACGGCACATAGCCAAGATTAAAAGCCTTTCCTTCCTTCCCAATAACGCCTTTCAACACACAACCTTGATGAAGAGGGTCTTTAAAACAAAATATCCGCAATTTTAGCATGCACACACATGCACAGAAACACAAATCATGAAACCCATACTTTTCCCGGATATTCCAAAAGGGTTTACAATCCAACAATAGGCTAAAATAATGCCACAAACGTCCTTCTATTGTTAGAAATTGACTTAGTGGGAAGTAATAAATGCTGTCAGCTGGTTTCTCCTTGCTTTGACACATGCTGATGGAGAAAGTGATACTTTTGAAGAGACCAGGTGATGTTTCAGCAATAATTCAATAAATCACCATCCATTTTCTTATTATATGCCTGGACCATTCACTAATTTATCATTCATTCATGCATTGGTTCCTTCAAGTGAAACTACGAACCATATTTGTTTATATGGCATTGTTTGTGTGGGTTAGGGTTAGGGTCTTTGAAAAACAAATACTTGTTTTTCTTGGTGCTGTTGTACAGCCATGAGGGCCATCACACGCCGAAAGAAAGAGAGAGGGATTATTAGAGGAAAAAAGTGACAGTGTACCAGAGAGAAAGATGGACAGAGCCCCCCCCCCCCAAAAAAGGGAAAGAGACAGCACAGAGAGCACTGTGTGGGCGCTCTGTAGGCTCCAGCGTGTGGAGGGGGACGAGCAGGAGGATGAGTCAGCCAGCACATTGGATGAGGGGAACAGGGCACCCAGGTGGGTGGACCTGCCTCCATGTTGGCTCAGAAAGAAGAAATAAAACGGAGGCTTAGGGGCTTGGTTTAAAAAAGGAAATGGATTGCAGTTCATTTGATTGTCGGTGGCAACATACATCTTCCATCAATAGGATATAATGCACTAAGAATGTACCTGTTTTAAACATGTGTAAAATCGTACAACACTAGGTACCATAAAGGTGTGGAAAAAGACTTCAGGTGTCATATATGATATCTCTTAATACACATACAAAAATAAATCATCCTCACATGGAAAAAACTAAAGATCTAAGCTTACACATTGCATTCTGAATGACACAAAAGTAGGACTCTGTCATCACTTTTGAGATGTTTTTGACTTACGATGTTTACTGTAAGTATGACCTAATAAAATAATGCAAATAAAGGATGGCAACATTGTAAAAAAGCTTGACCCTACCAGTACCATCAATTTATATGTGTGCATGTGAGAAAAGAAAGAGAAAAAGATCGAGTCCTTAGAACTTGAGTTGATGTTCAAACAGAGCCAGGAGCAGCAGACAAGCCCATCCCATGAGGAGACCAAGGTTCTGCAGGAGGAACATGACGAAAGGCCTGTTGGTCTTCACACGGTTCATCTCCGGAAGCTGGGAGAGACAATGAGAGAGAAAGAGAGATACAGATGTATAAAGAGAAAAAGACAGGGGGAGATACAGGGAGAGAGATAAAGATGTGGAATGAGACATGTAGAAATAGAAATAGAGGGAGAGACATGAATTGGGGATGAGATGTCAATAGGTTTTCCCTGGCCATCAGTTAGTCTCACCATCTCAACGAGGGACAGATAGAGGAAGATCCCAGCAGTGACAGTGAAGATCCACTGCTGGACCTCGGTCTCCGTGGAGACGAACAACCCGATGTAGAGGCCAACAAAGGCTGTCAGTGCGCTGAAGAGGTTCATCAACACAGCGTTCCGCACAGAGAGACCTGAGCTAAGTAGCACCGCAAAGTCACCTTGGATCAGAAATGGGTCCATTTGGTTATTGCAGGATAAGTGTGTGTACTGTTTTGATCTCACGAGTTTAAAGAAATGTTGTAAAAGTTTTTTCGAATGTATTGTGGGATGTGTTGGTCTGTAATTTTGTACCCATTTCATGTGGTATTTCATGGCACAGTATGGCCACGGTGGTTGCCATTCCCGTCTCAGCAGATGAGGAGAAGGCTGCACCCACCACCAGACCGTCAGCAAAGTTATGGAGGCTGTCTCCAACGATTACCATCAGAGCCAGCAGAGGAACCCCCTGTCCTGCAAACACAAAGACCGACTGTCTGGCGCCTCTTGTCTTGTCTCAGAAGTCCCTCCCATTGACTGTGATAATCACTACCCAAGCTACTAATTACACTCCACAGTACTGAGCAGGACAGAAATCAGTGAATGAGAGTGGGTGCTGTGTGTGTGTGCGCGTGTCTGTGTGGTGTGTGTGCACGAGACTTACTTTGCATAGGTGTACTTGTGCCTGGATCATCAGAAGTTATCTCTGTACACTCCAAGTCTTCCACAGTTTCCTGCAGGAGTGATGGACACAGAAATCACCCGAGTTTCATCTCTATATTCACTTTCATATAGTGAAAATGTATCTATGGTCTCCTTTCCATGTTCTGTAAAGTGTGCACATCATCACTGTACAGAAATGCACTAAAATGGGTCGATTTTGAAGTATCCTCCCAGTGTTCATTCTATTATCCTCAGAAGGCCTGAATGACTCAGCACTGGCATCAAGCTTTCCTACCCACACCATGCCATGATCCTCTTTCACTGCCGCCTACAGTGTTGTTCTCAAACCTGTTTGTGAAACAACTGGAACATGTCTACAGAGTTTAGAGAATTGAAGTAACTTAAAACCTACTAAGGCCTATGCTTTTTTTACGCTCAGCCCCTATGTATTCCCACCCAGCAGATACCGTTGCTGCACTGCTCTATCACACCATTCATGTTTGCTCTGATTCACACTTCCCAAAATGGAGAATGGAAATCAATCACTTGGAGATCAAGTACTGGTTCTGTTGGCCCAGGTCAAGGTGGCAGGCTGACAGATTAGCAATCTAGTCTAATTTCAAACCCTGTGATCAGGAACACAGCTCTTCTAAAGCAGCTGCCTGTTTTCCTCAAAGCCATCAGCATTGCTGTTTCCCCTTTAAAGACAGCTCCTGTCTAAACAAGATCATCTCCGGGATGTTTCCATTTGCTCTGAGGCCCCTTTCTGTGCCCACTATAGAATTAATATACTGTGGCCTCTGTCCTCAGTCACTGTTTGTTTATTGAAGCAGTGCCTGCATACTTGTTGGATTGGAGCAGGGCTGCTTGTACGGGTGCTGGGAAGAGACAAACTGGACCAAGAGAGACTCACCAGCTGCATGGTGGAGATGGACTTGCCCCTCTGTGACTGTCCGTTGCAGTTGAGCTCCAGGGGGAGGTCGTGGGAATGGCCCATACCCTGGTGGCCCTTCAGGGACAGAAGAGGTACGTTAAACCCAGTTCACACAGGACAGCAGCCACGAGGCACTAGTTTTGGAACATCCATGTTGCCATGACGCCATGACTCTTTCATGTAGAATCTTAAAAATGTCAACTTTTAATGTTGACATTTGCAGTCACTAAACAATAGAACTAAATTCTGAAGTGCCTTCACAGCTGTGGTCTGTTAATCTGGCTTTAGTTTCCAAGCTTGATGGATGGTTGCATGCACAGTCAGCTGGTTCCACCCCAGGTTCACAAGGAAGCTAAGCTTAATTACACTCGTGACAAATCGTGACTCACTTTCTGTTGACAAATAGTGACTAGTTTTCTGATGATTCAAATTGGCATGGAAAGTGATTCCTAATCAGGCAACAATAAAGTACAGCATATCTGTTGTTTTTAAGCATACTTTGTCTTATTGATTTGTTTTTTGATTTGTTAGAATACACACAAGAGAACAATCTTACATGGCTGTGAGAAGGCAACACTAGGGAGAAGACTCTTTCAATGAGGAAAAATCCATAGATGCCAGCAATGATCCCCAGAATTTTCCACAGGTATTCCTTGCCCTCTGTAAAGTGATGATCATCATGGTGACTGTCATCGTGGAGGCCAAGGATCTCCAAAGGAGACAGGAAGAGAAAAAAGTGAGACATTTACTGATCAGCCTGAAACATATTGTACAGAACATCCACATTTTAGGGAACAAAGGTGAAATGTATTGGAAGGCCAAAGAATCCCCCGAAACAACCTTTCAGTAGCTATCAAAGGCAAGAACCTTTGTTTTATTAAATTGTACTACGTTGAACCATGAACAGTTCTGAAAAGCTATTTCAGTGTGTTCTCCCACAGGGGTGACCAGAGAACCCTCAACAGTTCTCAGGAACAGGAACCAGACTTGAGAGAGTTTGTAAAAGTGTACCTCCGACGGATGGCACATCTACCCTTGATGGCAGCATGCCCTCTACCTGTGGTATGAGGTGCAGCAGAGCATCTCCTGAGAGAGTGCCCACTGCCAGGCCCACGAAGAGCTGCAGGATGAGGGCGTAGGTATCCTGGCAGGAGTTGAAGAAGATCAGGCAGATGCCAAGCATGGAGCCCACCGTGATGAGCAAGACCGCAGCAGTGCTGTAGCCATACTCTACACAGACACAGAAAGAGAGAGAGAGAGGGGGGGGGGGGAAGGAAAGAGATGGAGACAATGTCTGTCCCAGACCTCTGTCAGGACTAGTGACTAAAGTGACTAAGTTGTTCTAATCGTGGCCTGTGGTGAGTCCTCTCCACGTGGAGGGTAGAGCCTTACTCTCAATGGCGCTGGGTGGTGATCCTCGTGCCTTCAGCTCTGAGGGATCACAAGCGTTGCCTAGCAATTGCTGGATTATGGCAGGACACAGTTGTCTGAAGTGATCTCTGGATATGGGTAAACGAGGATTCAGAGCAAAGATATCCACCAGTTCATTGGCTGAGAAGCACACCTGGTGATTATGAGAACACCAAAAAATATATAAATCAATCAAAAAATTTCAACAACTGACACATTTTTAAGCAATACATTTGTTCATCAGTAGCTTTTTTCCCCAGTTTCTTATCTACATTATATCTAAACTTGTCAGTCCCTGTGATCTCTAGAAAATACTTTGTTTCATCCTCCGAATACTTATAATAATAATTTTGATCTTCAACATGGACCGAACAGGCAAAACAGGATAGGTGAAAGCTGAGTTAAATCCAATGTTATTAGACAATCTAAATAAGGCTTCAGTCTCACATGGGCCCAGTCTGTGCTGATGCCCAGAGGCTCATGGGCACAACCATCCAATTGATGCCTTGAAACTCTCTGGGCGGTGCCTGTGACGCTCCGCCTGGCCCTGCTGTGAGAGTGAGAGGCTCCTCCAACACCCAGCTGATGCAGCAGCTCTTCCAGATCTGAGGAGAGTGACATCATCACTGTGGGACACTGACAACATCAAGCAGTGACTGTCTTAGATTCCTGTGGAGGCGATGTACTGTATTATTGACAAACACAGATGGACTTAGATGCAATCTAAGTCCTAAACAATTACAAAATGTTCAATTCAAGTTTCAAAATATCCCACACATTTCTGACTCCCTACCCAAAATTACCATGAAAAGACGTTTCATAAACAAACCTATGATCTGCAGGTTGCTGGTGCGGTTGAGGGACTGGAAGATGTACTCGGTGAAGAAAGCAGGGGAAGGGAGGTTCCTCCTGCTGAAGCAGTGCCCCTGCAGGGTGTGACTGATGATGGCTGCAGCAAGGCGGGGCACAGCTGACAGGTCAGCACCCCGGCTGTCCGTCACCCCGACCTCATCCATCAGATTGGTGGCGTCTACACACTGTGGGTTCACAGCCAACAACCACCTTCAGCTTTCCCCAGCTGTACACTCCTTGATTACATATAGTCATTTTTACATATCTATACATGGTGTTGATGAAACACTTCCAATATTGCCTGTGGTTTCAACTTGAACATTTGTGTCACAAATATGTCATCTTACTAAATATGAGAAAATAGAGATATTTCTACATGTTTACGAGGGCCGGTTTGTACCTGTGAGTGGGAGGAGGTGGTTGTCTCCAGGGCATGACCTTGATAGTGCTGGTTAATGAGCTGAAGAACACTCTCTGTCTCATTAGAGGAGAGGAAGTGTCTGTCCTCAGTTGGGTGTAGGTTGGTGAGGGCCTGGAGGTAGTCCTCGTAAGAGAGTGATGAAGAGGAGGACGAAGAGGAGGAAGCGGTGTTGGGACTACAGAGGTCCTGCAAGTTGATGATGTAGTAGAGCAATGCTGTGGAGACTCTGAGGTAGTCCTCCTCGGCAAGGTACGCCTTCCCATCATCCACCAGGACAGAAAGGACCATATCAGGAGAGAGGCACTGTAACCATAGCGATAGAAGACAACTGAGTGGGAAGAACTGGGAAATGTGTACTGAGATGCTTAGCAAATAAATACTTTACTGGAAACAAAATGAGTAAGTAACTCAGATACACCCCCTCACTGACCAAATACAACTGAAATCATTAGTATCTTGCTGGTTACATAATATTATATGTCCATTGATTAGTAAACAGTGATTCTGAAGTGTACAGTAAGTTTAGTCAGCCATATGTTACAGTATACAGTATGTGACTGTTAACTGGTTTCCTTTTGTTCCATTTTTGTCTGATAATGGGTCTCTTGTTTCTGAATGTATGGCATTCAAGAGCTCCTTGTCAAATGAAGGCTTTTGTGTTGAGCTGATCACAGCCCTGGCTGAACCCACACATAAACACACAAGAACTCAGAAGACCAAAAGAGTGGGCGAAGCACTAACCTTTCCAAATATTTTCAATGGACTGTTGAAAGTTGAACAATGAAGTAAAAAAAATTGAGAGGGATTTTCTATTGAACTAAATTGTTTTACTGTTTTCTAAATCCACTTTGCTCAAGGGGAACTAGAACACACACAAACACACACATGCACTACCCCACCTGTACAAACACATGAAACCAAGTGCCTCATAGATTTCTCTCTATATAATGAGTTCAGTCAAACTGAGGGACGTCGAAAACCACTCAGCATGAATTCCTCCAGAGGTCAGGTCTTTGAGCTTCCACACACACTCACATTCCAGCCATAACAAGCAGGAGGCCAGAATGACCAGGCAGCATTATTGCACATGACAAAAATACTATAGAAACTTTAGTGGCTGTTGGCATGGAAACCACGTGTTAGCGCCATGTTAATTAATTGCAAAAATCTTGTCAGCGTTACAGAAATGTCATACAATGCTCTACAGCTGTCAATGCCTCATTCACATCTTCCCTCTATCATTAGTAGATTCACGGAGAGACCTTTAGGAACCGTTAGAGAGTACCAGTTCACGGAGAGACCTTTAGCATCCGTTAGAGAGTACCAGTTCATGGAGAGACCTTTAGCATCCGTTAGAGAGAACCAGTTTATGGAGAGACCTTTAGCAACCGTTAGTGCGAACCAGTTCACGGAGAGAACTTTAGCAACCGTTAGTGAGTACCAGTTCATGTGTGAGAGTACTGGCTGAGTCTTACCTTCTCACAAAGCTCCGGTGACCCACTGATCCGTTCTGGACAGCGTACCGTCTCGAGGAGGGTGGAGAGCAGGACACCTGTCTGGTTCCTGCGGAGCTGAGGCTGGCTCCCTGGCCCTGGGGGTAGAGACAAGACCCTGAGGCTGTCCTGCAGGTAGCCTCGCTCTTGGCCCATGCCCTGGGTCTGCACCCCCATAAGTCTCCCTGTCCCCAGCACAGTCAGGTGCAGCAGCAGTGTGGAGAAAGCATGGCCCCCGAGCCACATGTTGCCACCCGGACCCTCAAAGTCCCTCACACTCACTGGATTGTCTGAGGGTTAAAGAAACCGGCAAGGAGGGGAAGAGAAGGAACAGATAGCTGAGAAAGAAATACTGAGAGAAAGTGGAAAAAGGGAAACTAAAGGAAACAGTTTGAGGTAATGGAGGACTAACGAGGGAAAGTAGGAGAGAGAAGGGATAGTTGTTAGGCAGGGAGGCAAGAAAGAAAGAGAGAGAGAATGTTCTCTGGCTGAGGGAGGCGTTAATAATGGGTTTGCCTAATCTCGTGGAGGACTGCAGGAGGGCTCTGCAGGCACCCTTTACCCGAATTAGACCCCATAGCACTAGGATGGCCAGCCTGGGGAAAGAGAGAGAAAGAGAGAGAGAGAGATGGTCAGCACAGAGCAAGGGCCCCTCAGACCACAACAAAAGGATTAGTGCAGGCAAGTGAGAGAGCATTGAGGCAGGGAGAGGGTGGGGGGACAGGGACAGGGAAGTGCTTTGATTTAAAAAGGAGTAATTATCTTACAGGGTTCAAGCTTACAGTTTGTTGACAGTGACAAAATGCCCTTCCACAGAAACTTAAAGAATTAAGCAACAGAAAATTGTTTTCCTTCTTGGGAAAAGCTGCTATGTGTGAAATGTAAGCTTTAGCTCAGACTGAATCAGTATTTCTAAACTCTTTGCCTCACAACTGAGATTTTTTTTCTCTCCCTCGGGCAAAGAAAGAGAGCAATCTGCAGATGACGAAGCCATTTCTAAAGGAACAAACAGTACAGAATAGTTCATAACAAAATCACAGTGAGCACTTTGCATCAACACAAGATATGTAGAAAAAGAATTGTATGCAAAAAATGTCAGTTGCCTCCTTTGTAGATATGAATCAGACATCCATGTTGCTGTAAATCAGATTATCACACTGAGTCTAAGTGTAAGTCTACAGCTAAAATGGTTAGAAAAAGACAGTACACTTTTTTTAAAGCTGTTTTCTAACCATCTCGCTCAGTATAAACATGAGAGAGATGCAGAAGTCAGCAGTGTGCTGAGTAAGAGCCCGTGAGCTGTTTAGGCACTGCTCTGTGGAAGGTCCCTGATCCCAGAGATAGACTGTGATCCCTGAATCATCACGGATCAAACGCACAAGTGTACGAGCATATAAACGCCAACATTGCATCTCTCAGCTCTACTGCCAAGATCCGTACATCCTCCCACATTATATGCAAACCAGAAGAACATACACTTCAGCAGCAAAAAAAGAATGAAATAAAGAAGAGTCATTCTGAAAATAGAACTAAAAGAAAACATGCTGGGTAAGGAGACCTACCGCTTGTTCCTCTCCACCTCTTAGTAGCTCAGCGGGGCTGTTTATCTCAGGTGGTTGCAGGGAGAGAGGACTTGTTCAGGGAGAATTCCAGAGCATTGGTAAAACCCTCTTATGAGAAGTCGGAATTGTGTAAGCTCCCAAGGATTAGCCACAGCCTTATAGGGCTCTTGTTACCATGGAGAAACCTGCCTCATTGCTACAATGAGGACACTGGGAGCACAGACAGAGGGGTGGCTAGGACACTAGCAGGAGAGTGGCAGTGGTGGAGGTGACCTTAAATAATGATGAATGCCATACAGATTTTTAATTGGTTGTACAATCTGAAAGGTACACATGGCATACCATAAAGTCAGATAGCTGAGCGGTTAGGGAATCGGGCTATTAATCAGAAGATTGCCGGTTCGATTCCTGGCGTGAAACATTACGTTGCGTCCTTGGGCTAGGCACTTCACCCTACTGAATAAAAGCATTTGCTAAATGACTAAATGTAACAAGAAAATAAATGTAAATACCAGATGTTTCTAAGGCACTTTGTGCTGGTCATGGGAATGTAAAACATTTGTCAGCATGTCTCTTAATTGTGTGTCCTAAAGAAATTAGATGCAAAATACTTTTGTTTACGAATTATATATATATTTTTTTTGCATCATTGGAGGAAGAGTCTTAAATTGATCTAAAATACCTGCATCATTCAAACCAGGCACAACAATTGCATTACATTATTGCATAGTAGATTAGTTTCACATTCCTGTATGTAAACAACTAATGTGAAACTTTTCATAGATTATTAATATTTGATCTCAGAATGTCCTAAAATCTCCACTCAAGCGAACAAGCATTATCATGACAGTCTTGACTGAATATTTACACTACAGAAACATAGAAGGGAGTGGGGAAAGATTTGCAAGGTGATACTAGTGCCTTTGTTGAGGTCAGATCTATTTAATCTCAGAACCAAGGTCAGTTTGTTTGACAGTGTTATAAGCACAAAATGCAAAAAATACATTTAAATACTTATAATTGTACTTAGTAGTACATTTATAAGTTAGTTATAAGTAACATTTATTCATTTATGTCACACACAAATCAGTAATCAGTATGTTGCAGGTCTGTAATACAGGAATCCATCTTATGTACATGTTAGTTTAAGCTGCGTATGCTTCCTGTTTTTGGCTCTCACCTCAAGTGTCATTACCTCCATCTCCATCTCAAAATGTTATTTGGTCGAAGAACCCTGTTGGAATGTTTTTCTAGGTCTGCATCTAGGCCTGTTCATTCTGTTCTATGTTGGCCACCAGGCCCTTGGTGTCAACGGTGGTTATGGTGCGTGATGGGTCACTGTTGAAGTACAGCCTGTTATCGAACGTGCTCTCTCCCAGCACGGGGCTGGGGATGCGATTGCGGAACAGGAAGAAGACAAGTCCCACCACAGCAACTATCATCAAGACGACGGCTACGGCGATGCCAGTGTAACCGTGGGGGGCATCCTCGACATTCTGAGCTGAGGAAATCAAACCAGAACAGCATCACTCACACACAGCTCTGATGTCCTTAATGCTAGTTTAGTCTTGCTTCATTAATTATCTTCTTTCAGGTTTCTGGGTGTTTTCTTACAGTAAATGCAGTATGCATATCTTGTTTAATGAAAGGCTCAGGAGAACGAAACAGTGTTCTTATTACTAATGTTTGATGACAGTTAAATTTGATTTGTAAACATTTTATCAACTTACAAGTGATTGCCGGCATCTCCGTTGGTACGATCACTGCAAATGTAACATGAAAGATCATATATGAATTTACCTCAACTTGAAATATACCATTTAAATCAAATCAATCTGATCCTTGACACACATTTACTCACTTTTAGGACTTTTGCAGATATAGGATTTGTATCTCATACAGCTGTTAGTGCTCCACTGTCCAGTGTCAGCACGTATCTCAACACAGTCCCCTGAATGGGATCCTGGTTTCCAGTTGGTATAGTCCAACACGTCGTTATTAATCCACATCCACTCACCTGTGGTAAACAAAGTTATACTGTACCTTAGAAGTACATTCATCTTTGGCTTTTTTTTCTGTATTTAATTACGCTAAACATCAAGACTTTGTTTTGTAAGAATTTGAGTATATTTGGTTATTTCAACGTTTAACACAATGGCCAAAACTGGTCTTTGCAAGAGGCGGAAAGGGTTCTGACCTTCGTAGCTCTTATGCATCCCGATCCAGAAAGTCTTGATGCCATCCTGCATAAGTTCTATATTTTCCTGGATAAAGTGGTTCTCCAATGGATCCTCAATGCTCACCAGAGATCCCCCTGTTGAGCACATCATCATGGTCATCCTCATTATCTTTGCAGTCCTTCAACTCCATTAACATTGTTAATGTATCTTATCTTATGCTGCTCTTAGTCAAAAAAGACCGCAAAACCTTGTTGGCAGTACTGTGGTTATTGATGGTAATCAAAAGTCGGTTGGGGTGTGTGGTGTCTTACCCATTCTCAAACATTCCACTGAGGCTCGGGCCCAGCTGTCCACCACTGAGTTGAAGAAAGCGTAACAATGGCCTCTGAAGGGCACCCAGGCCTTTCCCCTCTTGGGTTCTGGACATTTGCCTGGGAGCTGGGGAGGTTGAGTGGGAGGCACGTCTGGAACACGGTAAGACTACACTGATTGGCTTGGTAAAATGCACATTTTATCAAGAAAAAGAACTTGTATTCATTAAACTAGACTAAAACAGACCTAGACTATGTAATTTGCGTATTGATTGTAGTTTAGAGGTGATTACCAGTTAATCAGTTTATCAGTTAATAAATCAATAGTTAACAAAAACATGTTATAATGCAGTGTGGATGGAGATTGAGAAAGTCTGACCTTTAGAAGTCTTGCACAGAGAGTAGTGGGTGTCACTACATGAGCCTGTCTTCCACGATCCATCCTCATCTATGTAAACACAGCCTTGGTTCATCTTTGGCTCTCTTTGACCCCATTTGGTGTAACCCAAGCGCCAGTTATCAACCCACCGGAACAAGCCATCTGTCTAAAAGATGGACAACCCTACAGATGAAATCCATGTCCAATACTATCGGGTTTAATATTCTTATTGTGACTGAAATCAATTCAAAACACATTTGTAAATTATTATGTATAATTAACAAATTGAACAGACACATTGTGTGTTTTTTAACAAAATGTGTGGGTTGAGTGTACAATGAAGAATAATGGTGGACATGATCTGTTTTACTGTGTTTTAGATGTGTTAAGGCTAATTACCAAATTGCTGTTGAGGCCAATCCAAACAGACCCTCCATACTTGTGGATAAGCAATGAGCTGTAAGCCTGCGTGATAGGGTTCAAGATGCTTGCTAGATCAGCATCTTCTGCTTTGCATTGTCTCCGGGCTTCATCCCATTTCATCTTCTGTGGCACCAGTTTCAGGGAGTTATTGCCATATTTTATGAAATTATTTGTTGATGCTGTTGTGGCTGGTGGGGCAATCTGAGAATCTTAAACCAAAAGTGACACAGTGGTTAGAGGGCCACTAAATCGAGTAAACAAAATAAGAAAGAAGGAAACTGAAACTGAGTGAAAATTCCTTCTGTTTCATATTTGATGATAGTTTCTCACCAACAGTTCTTTTACATATGAAGCCTTGAGGGATTGAACAATCCTCCACTTTCCATAATCCAGTTTGTTTGAAATTGCTTCCCACCAAAACTGTACAGTCAAATGTCTGAAAGGGAGATGGTGTGGACATATTTAGTCCTCAATGAAAATGACACATGGTAAATGAATACACCTTTGTGTCTGCATCCACTAGAGGGTGGTATCCACTAGGACTTTTCAGACACATTTTGTGTGTCTTCACTCAAAAATATTATTATGTTACTACTAAGCGTTGTGACAACTCATTCAGTGCGACTGATATGTAATAGTATGGTAAATACTTTAACATACATACTATAATATGGTAGTATGGGTATTGGGACGCAGCCCTTGTTTTTCAAGAAATGGCCTGGAGTGCCATGCTCCCCCTTGAAATCTGACTGGCCACTGTAGGGCTTTATGCTCTTCCAGAGGTGAGAGCTTGTACCTTTTAGTACCAAAGCTATCCTATATCCTGCTTTTCCTAGAGGGTTTCTGAAATTTGCAATCTCTTCAATCAATGTTCCAGACTTGGTAAGATATTATGTTCACATCTTGGGTGAGCTGGAGTGATGCCTGTTTTTGTGGGCTGTATTCTGTGACCATGACAACGTAAATATGCATTTACATTACACCACCTATCTTTCATTCTCACCGAATCAAATGAATAGCGTCCTTCAGGCATGGATACTGGATGTCCTTTAGCCCAGTTTGTATAGGAAAGCTTTTTGCCTTCAGTCCATAGAAATCTCATTTCCCAGTTGACATCATTAAGGCCTATCCACATATCGTATGGATACCTGTTCATCTGAGTGGTAATGAAAGCTGGAAAGGAGGAAGCAAGTCATGAGAATGTGATAAAGGAGTTGTGTTTCTAAGCGTGAGGTGATTCTTCATCCCTTACATGTTCACAAGCATTATCTGACTGTTAGGTTTCTAAGAAGGCCTGACCACTCACCTTGTTCTTTTTCACTGAGGATAGAAGCCAAGTTTCCTCCATGGTTAATGCAGTAATCCCGAGCATCGTGCCATGTTTTCTTGTTGCTTTCCATATTGAATTGGTAGCACTGTTTCAACATGATCATCATGTGTTAGCAAAGCGTTTTGTAATCACATGCAAAATACAAATAGCCTAGGAGACATGTCACAGTTAATAGCATATTCAACAATCAGATTCAATGGGGGGCCAACGAGTCGACAGTCTGGTCACATGGGACAAGGAAAAGTGATAACTTGACCGTAAGGATGTGTAGCATAATAAGTAGTTTATGAAAAATGCTACACAGTAGGAATGTCCATGTCATACTGTAGTCACCTTTCCATTAAACTGGACCCACTCAGGGGCACAGCCCCCTTTAGGTACAGTAGTTGGGGCAAGAGTTGTGTTGATAAAGTTGCTGCTTCGCTTGCAAATGGAGGGAAGCTCTACTCCACAGTTAATGTCATTCCAGAAGCCTACAGTACAATGGCACAGAATAAAGAGGAAGTCAAATTGATATGAAAGTGGTCACTGTAATCCACTC
Source organism: Osmerus mordax (assembly GCF_038355195.1). NCBI lineage: Eukaryota > Metazoa > Chordata > Actinopteri > Osmeriformes > Osmeridae > Osmerus > Osmerus mordax. Next base: position 11,367,777 of record NC_090064.1, read on the forward strand.
TGACATGTCACTGAAATTAGATCCCCCACATGCATGACCTAACCCGATTGAACTCACATACCCATGTTCTTGTATATCGTCACACAGTTTTCATCATTGTTGGCAAAGTTGGGTTCATTGTGTTCCCATGACGTGTATGCGACTGGAGACCCATCCAACCAGCTGAAATTGAACTTGCATTAACCAGACAGCCAGAAACATATGAAACAAACATATTCCCATATGTGCATGCCAAACATGAGACAATCTCCGACAAAATAATGGATGACTCATTATTTGAAGAACAGAGATCTAAAGAAAAGTATTTATTCACCTGAAAGACTTATCCAAGTTTACAATCATGCCTATGTAATATTGATTGTTTGACTCCTTTGTTATCTGTGAGATAAAAATAGAGAATAATGATATCAAAATTCATGCAATAATTGTATATCTGTGAATTCCTCACCAGAAATTCTCCACACATCCTTACCTTTTTCCATAAAAATTTCCTCTCACTATTGCCAGTGATGGATGCCAGGTCCCCAAATTTGTTTTTGCAGAACTCTCTGGCATCGGCCATAACCATTTCCTCCATATTGAAGTAGTACTGTGTGTCATTGTATATGATCCAGCCATCTGATGTGGTGTTGTACTCTGGAGAGGAGGGAACATAACCTTACATGCTACTCTGACAGCCATGAGTATCTGTGACAGGTGGATGGTCAGGGATGTCAGGAAATATAAGAAAGTTACAGGAAGTATAAGAAAGTTACAATAAAACAGTTACAATTCAGGTGTGGAAAGATGACAAGTGGAATGTGAGAAATGTTTCTGCTAGTCTATTACCTTCGATAACCACAGCTGGTTCAGGTTTGGGTGTATCACCTGCAGGAAAAGTACACTTCAATATCAGGAAATGAAAGACCATGTGGAAGGTCATTACGATGCATGGAAAATATGGTCTCAGCGGCCTACCTTTGCGTATCTGACAGATCCAGTCATTGTTGGCCTCACAGTTTCGGTCATTCCATCGAAATAAGCTCCCAAAGTAAGTCTTGGTCTCAACACATAATTCTGCATCATTGTGGTTGTTAGGTTCTCCTAATTCCCACTCCTCAAATGAAAACTGGGGAATAACAATGAGGTGTTATATAAAAGGCAACATTGGTTGTTTCAAAAACTGGGATACTGTACTAAAAGAATCCCAGAAATTAATGGTGGCCGTCTTAGAAAAGAACAGCGTTATACTCACTGGGCTCCCATCAGTCCAGACAAAACCTGCATTTGGATCCTGGATGCTGAGGCCGATCCAGGCTGAACTCACATAACTAGGGAAAAAACATACTTTCTCTAAGACGGTTGCACATACACTGACAGTGAGACTCTATAGGCTTGGAGGGTTTTAAAATGTCCAGTCCCAAAATAAACCATGAAAGAGATGCAGCGTTATAAATGTGGAAGCTCTGAGGAGAGAACTCACGGGAGATTGTCCATGTCAGAGCCAGAGTGAATACTCAACAAGTCTCCTCCAATGGCCTTGCAGAAGTCTCTTGCCTCCTGCCAGTTCTTCTTGTTTACGATAGACTTTTTGAAAAACTTGAACAGAGGAAAGATTGAGATTTCATCGACTATACTTAAGAGGTTAGAGTTCAGTCATTTGTCTCAGAATAATAATAATAATACTCATCATCATGAACATTATTTAATGGTTGTCTGTGGAAGTGCATCTTTTTACCTTGTAGCAGATGTTTCTTTTGGGAGACCCAAGCCACCCGTCCATACATCTTGGGGCTGCAGTGGTGGGAGGGACAGCTGTTGTTGTGACACCGTCCGCCATCTTTTTGCAGATGTACTTTTCTTTCCTGTCACAACTTAAAACATCCCATAGTCCAGCAAACATGCCAGTTGCTATGGCAACACAGCCTTGTTTTCTGTCTTTTACAAACAAAACAGAAACACACAAAAAAAGGAAACAAAAAAATGGAGATGGTAAATGAATACACAATTTCTAAGTTTAGTAAGTTGTGAGATTTGACAGGTGTGAGATATAACAATCTGACCATTGCAAAACTGAAAATATGGCAGATCCATATGTGTAGGTATGGTTAGGAGCCACTGATAGAAGGCTACACAGTACCTGGCATTCCAGCATTGAAATGAGTAAACTTGACTTCTGTTCCACTGCTCCACAAGAATGTTTCTATATCTGCCAAGTTGGACAGGCCTGTCCAGAAGTACTTCTCCGGTCTCAAACCCACCAAACTAATCAGGAAAGCACTCTCATATCTATATGTAGGACAAACATAGCCACCTTTTATGTGAGGAGCAAACATTTTTTATTTTTTTTATAGATGTAACAAAATATTTGTGTAGTCAAATATGGAATGTGAAAATGTTGTTGTACCTGTTATCCACATGCACCAGATTGGAGTCACTTTTTTGGCAAATAGTTTTCGCCTCTTCAAATGTTTTGGTCTCTGATCCAATGTTATAGCAGTATATTCCAAACCTGATCCAGCCCTATAGTGGAGAAAATTTAAGACAAACATTTAAACCACAACTTTAGGAAAGCCCAGAAATGACTAATACAATTGCATAGTAGTTGATATTTAAATCATCCTCTTTTACCATGCAACACACTTTATGAATGATCCCTCTCACTTGGGACAACATTATGGCAAAACACTGTATACGAGACAACGTTGCTTACAGTTTTGCATCCTGAAATGACTTCTTCTGTGGCTCCTTCTGGTGGCTTGATAGAGGCTTTCTTCTTACAGATATATCCATGAGTTTTCTCACACATGATATCAGCCCACTTGCCATCCTTATTGGAGGAAGATGTGGACCACAGCCATGCCAATGTTATTTTAAAAGGACCCTGATTATATTCTCTACAAAAACATCTATTTCTTCCCCCTCATTGGTTAACTAAAGATTTGACAAGTTGTCATGCCTGTATTGATTACAATATTCTTTGACATATCTAATCACATTAAATGTATGTATTTATAAAACAGGTATCACGTTACATAAACACAAAATCGTAGCTTAAATTAAAAATTGTGCTCTTAGGAATACTGTGGATGTTACCTTTCCCCTGATGAGAACACAGTCTTCCTGGAAGTTAGTATCATGGGAGGGCTCACCCATCTGCCATTGGGCGAACGTCACATGGGAGCGGTCTGACCACTCAAACAAGTTATGGTTCTGCTGGTCGTTGAGCCCAATCCACAACTCATCCGAGGCCACTGGGGTCATGACAGGAAGTGAGGAGTTTTAAAGGCGACAGGCCTACAGATATGAAACTTGACATGGATGTGGTTAGACCACAGGAAGGATTCCACCAGAAAGCTACATTATTCAGTAAATGTAGCAAGAGTAGCTCAGTGTTGCTTCCTCCCTTTCTGGGTTTTGATCTTGGATCCAGCAAGTCAGGCCAAGCCACGGTGGGTGGGTGGTATTTATAGTTTAACTAATTCAACTCGATTACACTTTATCATCAATCAGGACATATGTGAGAATATCTACTTTCAAAGCATCTCAGATCTAAAATGTTTTCTTAAGTAGAACCCTTTTCACACAAAATAACCATTTGAGGTACTTACAGTAACCAGACTGTGATATGATAAAACTTTGCTCCTCAATGTTATGGATACTGGCCAAGTCCCCTCCTTCTTTGTGACAGGCAGTCAGAGCCTCCCGCCACATCTTCTTAGTACGTTCCAGGAAGTAACAGTGACCAGCATAAGGTACCCAGTAATTGGGACAGAAGCTGGGCTGGTCTTTGGGTAAAGATAAAAAGAAGTTAAAGGGATCGGTAGAGTTAGGTGGTGGAGATGAAACAGACATTTTAAACTTCAGTCTCAACATTACCTTGGCATGACATTGTATAACGTCTGTGTAAATTAATCATGTATGGGTATTCTTACCTATGGGAGGAGGGGGGAGATTGGTGGAGTTGCCTTTGCGACAGATGTAACCAAGTTTCTTAGAGCAGGACAGGCTCTCCCACTTGGAGGCTTTGCCCGCATGCAGAGCACCACAGTTGAGACCAGGTTCAGTTGATGGGTGCCCTGTCAAAATCATTGACAAAATATACATCATATTGGATATTAGGCTTCTCACCTTTCACGTACATCAAAGGGTACACCCTCCTCCAAGACAACAACATTTGTGCAGCAGCATTATAAGGATACTGTGTTGATCATGTAATCTGTTTCCAACTTTACCTGGAGCCCAATTGAGGTATCTAAATGGGTTTCCATTGCTCCACTGCCATCCACTTTCAAAGTCCAGGCTGTTGAGCCCAATCCAAAGAGCTGTGCTGAAGATATGGGTCAACCCTGCATGAAAGACACCCTTTATACATGTATAGGTCTGTGTTTTATGACATTCGGCTGTAAGGTCTATGTGACTATCAGGTGTGATTGTGACATACAATATGTTTGATGGACAACATGCCACCCTCATGTATAAGATGAAGGGGGACAACCAGAGGGCTTCTTTACAGGTAAACTCTCACCTGAGATATACGTCTGCTCGTGAAGTTCCACGATGCTGAGTAGGTCTGCCCCCTGCTGCTGGCAGCTCACCCGGGCCTGGTGCCAGGTCAGAACTGACTGGGTGTTCCTCTGGTACAAAACTCCTGTTACTGGGTCACTGTCCCAACCTTGAGCAGCTGGGAAAGGGGAGGAGGAAGGGGAGAAAGGTAGTGAAAAACCTTTCAGCAAATCAGAATGCTGCATGCATGTTTTCATATGCATTTCAGATTAATATAAACAGCTGAGCATTTAGACCAACATTGTTTTTGAACTGTGCAATATCCTCAAGAGAAAATCCCGGTGAACATTCATTTTACACAACTTCCCCTAGATCTGCTATGCGATTCCACCAGTGAGCAGCAGCTTCCTGGCTCTTCCTGTCCCAGTAATGAAACAGTATCAGGGGATAGACAGGATTGTGTGTAAGTCAGGTCGGGAGGATAAGAATGAGGGTTGCATCTACAGCTCTGAAGACAAGAGGAAGTGTTTTTCTGTACAAGGGGTCAGAGACCAGACCTGGTAAGCACTGACCTCAGCAAAGATGGCCCATGACAAGGTCACAGCAAAACAGGAAAATAAAACCATTCTGAGTACTCAAGAGAGCTGAAATTCAGCAAATTCACAGGCAGACGTGGAAGATAATCTACATTGTTGGATCTAAAGACTCACTGAACACCTTAATTTTCTATATTATCATGCATTTCTGACTCGTACTCTAGGCCAAAACACATCATAAACTCTTGCCCAACATCAGAAGACAGGATAATCTAATATGGAATCTAAGATATAACAAAGCCATACAGACTTACATTTGCTTGGACAGAATCCCCATTTTCTGTCCTTATTGTAGTCTGTCTCTGTGGCGCACCATAACAGTCCATCTGGGCGGCCCTCAAACGTGCACTCTGCAAACCACTTCTGTTCAAACTTGAAGGGGAACTGGCAGGGACTGCCGAAAGCATTCCCCCCTAAGCTGAAAATCTCTGAGATGAGGAAACAAGCAGATAGCAGAAAGATGGAGGAAGAAAAGATGTGGATGTGGTTCAAGTTTGTATTTCAACCGCACCAGACTTAAAACACCTAGGCTAATAGTGTTCAGTGTTAGTGTGAGACTACCCCAAGTAAGCATGGTGCCTCTTACCTTGGTATCCCTTGGAGCAGAGATCATTCTGTGGGCTGTACATGGTCCAGCGGCTCCATGTTCCTGAACCCTGGTAGATCATAATGTTCTTCTCATTGCGGTTGCCGTAGTTAAAGTGCAGGTTCTGGCCCTTGAGACCAAAAAGCGTCTCATTCTTACACTCCCATTGCTGTAGAGGACTAGTTTCATCGCAGGGATAGAGCAGCACCTTGACCCAGTCCTTTATTTCCTGGGCCCCCAGACACAGCTTCTCGGACAGGCTGAGGAGGCGCAACTGTGAGGCCCAACGAAAGTTCTGGTTCTTGGCTGTGGGGTTACAAGTTGCTGTATGGACCACTGTGGGGCTCACAGCAACCACACACTTGTTATGTTCTTTATTGTAGATCAGGAAGGAGCCGGTGTCTGTGACATGAGGGAGTAAAGAACAACTGTCTGACTAGTCTCAGGTGGAAGACAATTCCTAAACCACTCAAGGCTACTGATACCAAAATCTATTGTTGCCTTCATTTTCAAACGTTCTATATACATAATCCCCCAAAGAAGTTAACAGAAATAGTTACACATAAGACAGTAAAATCACATAATCTTTGCAGTATAGTTGGCAGCCCCCAATAAAACTGAACGGGATGTACCATTTCCAGTAGGATTTCTTAAAATTAGAGTAAGAGAGGATCGGCCTGACATACCTATTACCGCTGTGCAGAGGAGGGCTTGTGTGAGGCAGAGAAGCACCACCAAGGAGGGACTGGGTGCCATCCTAGCTGTTGCTTAGTTTGGAGTCTCAGACAAAAGGTCAGATAGTCCTCCAGTCCTCGGAGATGGGGTCCGTCTGTGTGCTCAGGTGTCTGCAAGAAGAGCAGTGAGAGGGAAGCGTAGCGCGCCTCCCCCCCCCTTAATCTCACCGATGAGCATCCTGTCACATGGCACGATGGGGCTGTGGCCAAACAAGGTCTTTTTCAACAAGCTTTCCCTCCATTGGGATGAGACGAAAGGAAAAGAGAAGGAAAAGGTGGAAATGTGTAGCATTCACTTATCTGGAGTGTGCAGAAGACAGGATGCCACCAAGCATGCACAGGTCCCTGGTATCATTGTGTCCTGTCACCACATCTCAGTGAGCCAGTACCTCTTTCCAGAACCGCTGAAGAGGTGGGCTAAAACATTTTAACATTTCCCATATTTCACTTATATTCAATGCAAGGGGGAAATGAGGATAAACAAATATCAACAGGATGCCACAATAATCATGGACTTTTATTACACAGCCAAGCTTATTTTCAAGTATATTTTCATCATACAAAATGTGCAGGGACATTCGGTGACCAAGATGGGATAGTAGGATTTACAGGCCATACATGTCATGTCATCCCTTTACATTTCCTTTACATTTCCTGGTAGGGACACTACCAGATAGGGCGCCAAATCAGGCCAGGAAAGTGTCCGACAGTGTCACAGGGAGGTCACCAGAAATCAAAAGAGTGAAGAAGAATATTATGACAATGTAAGAAGTAGTGAAAAAGAAGGAAAATTATCAACAAAGAGGTATTTATGGAGGATGGGTAGTCATAATGCTGATGCAGGCGATTGCTGAGACAACGATGGTGCTCCAGAAGAAAGAAGACAGGAGGATATCCTGCTTCCTGCCCAAAGTATCGAAGGAAGTCTAGTGTGAAGCCATGTCACCACAGTCCTGCTGCACCATGCACCATCTATCCTCCAGAAGGCTAGATCATGTGTCAGGGAAAATGCATACATTATGAAGTCCTGGTGTCATCATTACCTCAAATAAGGTAAGTAAACACACCAACACAAAGGTACAGTGCAAAATTACAGATGTTTAACCCAATCATATTGTGGAAAAGTGCCACTGTTTTCCATTATTTTCTTTATTAAACAAATTAAATCAAAAAGGTAAAATCAAAAAAGTGGTCCTGTTCTGTTCCGTCTGTCATCATATTTATCAATGTAAAATAACACAACCTTTTCTTCCTTTAATCCTAGTCTGTATGGTGATTGATGTTGATCTGTGGGGATAATTCAGTTATAATTCACATCAAACTCCTTGGACATGATAACATTTCTGGGACAACAATTCTCGGCTGTCTGTTTAGTCACATCCACACAGCAATTCCAAGAAGTCATGAACCATCCTGTGAGACAGCATTGTTAGAAATGTGCCAATTCAGCGCTGTATTACGAGCAGCACTTGGTTGGGCTTCCAACCTGTTTCCTGCCCATTTCCTCAACTTGAGAACAGATCCCATGCCACACCAAGGTGTTTGACATCACCGCTAAGTAGCAGTCTTTGATGCACACACAGTGAGACTCTGTATGTCAGAAGAGAGAGGGACAAGAAGCCTAACGACTCAGGGAACTCCGTAAATGTGTCATGTTCTATGCTGTTTCCGAACCGTCATTCCATTGTAGTTTAAGTGTTCGCTTCTATCCCTCACCTTGACGAGGATTTCTGGAATGTGCTTAGCTCAGGACTTCACCGGCACAGCTAGGGCACTGAACAAAATGATCCGGTGTTCATCCGGGCTGAATTTATAGTTGTTATGTAAAAGACAGCAGATAAAATGGGAGCTGAGGTCAGGCCAGGACTCAACGTTCTCTACAGACAGTTAATGAAAGCAGACCATCTCTAGGATTGTATGTCATTCAAGATGGCTAGTTTGAAGAGAGTAACTGTAACGAGAGGCCATATCTGTTCTCTGACCATGGCCTACCTGACCAGACCCTAACCTAAGTCTCGATTATAAGGACCTGGCTAACTGTTTGACTAGTTAATACACTAATGAACTGTATATTTGAGATTATTCGATTTTTAATTAGATTTTGAATACTGCAATAAATTATAAACTGCCTGACTTTGATGAAACAAATGATTTACACATTGACAACTTTCAAATAACTATAAACCTCTTGTTTGCCGTAGCAGCTTCTTGCATCAGTCTGTGTTACTTACAACCACGTAAACCAGGTTTAAAATAAAGTAGAACAAATATTTGACATTGGCAGTGATATTGCAATGCATTGCAATGGAAGGGAAATAGGAGAGTAGGGAGGCAAACTTCACTTTATACATACATCAAAGGGTTCACTATTCACTAAGAAAACTAAAACTGTGCTGAGTTTTATGTGTCTATAATTGCTATCAGTATGCTGTGTTGATTTTGTAAACCATCTTTGAGCTATAGGCCTGCTTGTGAAGTTCCACGATGCTGAGTAGGTCTGCCCCCTGCTGCTGGCAGCTCACCCGGGCCTGGTGCCAGGTCAGAACTGACTGGATGTTCCTCTGGTACAAAACTGTCACTGGGTCCTGTCCCAGCCTTCAGAGGCTGGGGAAGGGGAGGAATATGGGGAGATGGAGCTTTCAGAAAATCAGTACGTCAAGCACACTAACTCATGCTTTACTTTTTGTGAAACTAAATAACTAGTTTGGGAGGCGGCTTCCTGGCTCTTCCTATACAAGTTGTGAAGCAGTGTCAAGGCAAAGAAAAGATTGTGTCCCAATCAAGTTGGGGGAAAAAAACACAACAGTGTTGTGTCCACAGCGCTGAAAATGAGAGGAAACATGTTTTTACAGTATGTGCAAGGGGTCAGAGACCAGACCTGGTCAGCACTGACCTCCACAACGGAGGCCTCTGACAATGTCACAGCAAATTAAACAGGAAATCAAACGTGTTAATGGAAGGGACAATTCAGCTGAATTACAAGCAGTAGGGGAAGATTAACTGCCTTGTTGGGTTTAGAGAACTCCATGATTTTCTGTTGACCCATGTATTTCTGACTCATTCTCTAACCCCAAAGACATCATACTCCTTTTTCAACATCCCAACAGGGGAAGAACTGCATGTGACTTGACAAAGGAGAAAATAATCCAATCAAAAGAAAATGGGGAGAGAAACAAGCACATTCAAACAAAAGAATGATATTCCTGAGTCTTAATGCACTGAAAAAGAAATTGAGTTAGAAGACTACACCAACTTATTCCATTTACCATGTTAATAACACCACTCAGTCATGACTTAAATTTGACTTCCTTAAAACCAGGTAATTTTAAACAAGGTTTTCCACCATGGAGATGAGACGAAAAGGAAAGGAGAAGCAAAGGAGGAAATATGCCACTCTAATTTATTTGGACTACGTGTGGGTCAATTGAGGGCAACTAGACAATATCAACAGGATGCTACTGTACAGTAGTCATGGACTCTGCATCAGGCAGCAAAGTTAAACTTTTCTGTTGAACTGATACAGCGTAACAGTGTTTTTGTTTGATGTCACACAAAAGGCCCCCTCCCACCAGACATGTGATTGTATGTTTGGCAAGCGAGATAGAAAAAAACGATGCATGCACAAAATGCAGGATGAGACACACATTACATTCCTTAACAATGTCCTGACGGTGTCAGACAAGGAATGAAAACGGCAAGGTCGTCACAAGGAGGTCATCTCAAATCAGAAGACTGAAAAGGAATACAACAACCATTGATGGACTCATCAGTGGATTTGTACAAAAGGGATGAGGAGGCCCAGGGCAGCCCCCAGCGTGCGGGCACAGGGCAGCCCCCAGCGTGCGGGCACAGGGCAGTCCTCAGCATGCGGGCACAGGGCAGCCCCCAGCGTGCGGGCACAGGGCAGCCCCCAGCGTGCGGGCACAGGGCAGCCCCCAGCGTGCGGGCACAGGGCAGCCCCCAGCGTGCGGGCACAGGGCAGTCCTCAGCGTGCGGGCACAGGGCAGTCCTCAGCATGCGGGCACAGGGCAGCCCCCAGCGTGCGGGGACAGGGCAGCCCCCAGCGTGCGGGCACAGGGCAGTCCTCAGCATGCGGGCACAGGGCAGCCCCCAGCGTGCAGGCACAGGGCAGCCCCCAGCGTGCGGGCACAGAGAAGCCATGGCATGATGGTTCTCCAGGAGCTAGGCCAGAAGGAGGCCTGACCAGGCCAGGCTGGCATACACGTCATGAAGGAGCTGTGAGGAGCCATGTCAACCAAGTCATCCTGCACCATCCTGGGCTGAGGAGGACGGGGGGAGTCAGATGGCTGAGCGGTTAGGGAATCAGGCTATTAATCAGAAGGTTGCTGGTTCGATTCCCTGGCCGTGCAAGTTGATGTTGTGTCCTTGGGCAAGGCACTTCACCCTACTTCCCTCGGGGGAATGTCTCTGTACTTACTGTAAGTCGCTCTGGATAAGAGCGTCTGCTAAATGACTAAATGTAAATGTAAAGACAGAACATGTGCCGGGGAAAATGCACACATTGGGAAATGAGTCACGTGATAGATGCATCATCACTTCACAGAATAACAGGTATACACAACACACACACACAAAGTTACAGTGCACATTACAACTTTTGGTCTGTGGCCAAATTATATGGTATTAAAAAAGCTTACATTTTTCATTCTTTTCTTTATTAATTTGATCCAAAAAATATGTATCATTGGTACAAACTCACGCTTTGTTTTCATTTTGTGTATAATGATCATAACCTTGCAAAGAAAAAAATCTGAGATGTCAACAACATTGATGTTCACATTATTCTTATGCTCATACACATTCACTGCACTTTATGGTAATAGAAAAATCTGTAGTTCGGTGTTATAAAATCAGTAAGAAGTGACTTGACATGTTCTTTACATTCTCAAAGTGCCATGGTTCAGGTTGGGGATGAATGGGGGGTAAAAAACAACAAGAACAAGTAGGAAACAAGATAACAGTGAGACAACACTTAGCTCTCTGACAGCTCATGTTGTCCTTCCTTTCACAGGAACACATTGCAAAAGAGCTCCCTTTTGGCCTGCAAAAAGCACCACCAATGTAGTCCTGTTCTGTTCCTCCTTTCAGCAGTCTCATCAGAGTCACATCAAATTACATCTTCTTCTCTTGATGTGCCTCTGCTACTCTGTATGGGGACTGATGAGAACCTACAGTTTCTCTCAGTGACTCCTCAGTCTAGTTCCAGGTCCTATCATCTGGCGAATCATCCGAAAAACATCCTCTCAGTGTTGAAGATTCTCAGCTTGGTCATGAAGTTGAAGTAAATAAAGGCCAAGCAGACCAGCAAGTTCTTCATCAGGTACAGAAGTGGTGTGATGAAGCCAAAGAAGGCAATGAGGCCAATACGGATGAACAGGAAGGGCAGGTCCTGGAGGGCCACGCCTAGAGATGATAATAGGGGACTATGGGGCATGACCACCAGCCTCAGGCATGACAGGTAGCTGAAGATGTAGATGGGGAACACCCAGCCAGAGAAGTACAATGCCGGGTGTCCTGCTGACCTAACCATCTCCACTGTATCCATCCAGAACAGGAAGCTCTCAACGAACATCTCAGCTCTCGCGTCACTGGCACACAGGAAGCGCAGCGGGCCCGTGTATGCGTAGGGCGACACGTGGTACGGTGCCGTCATGCTGGCAGAGCGTGAGCTCATGCCCGAGATGCTAAACTGCCGTCCCTGATTCCCTGGAAACCCGGAAACAATCCCATTGGCCTCTGATCGTGACCCTGCACTGTTCTGGTCCTTCTCGCTCTGCTGGCCTGGTGCGGTGGGCGCAGTGGCAGGGGCTGTTGCCGCGGCCGCTGCTGGCGTTCCAGGCGTCCCTGAAGTGACCTGCTCCACGTGTGTGAGGGCCGTGGTGGGGATGTCAGCATCCCGCTCCAAGTCATTGGCTGGGGAGAAACACAACAGTACAGAAGGGGTTTGCGTCAGAAGGCGTCTGCATGATAAAGTTGGTAAGCTGAGCAGATCTACTGCCTAAAAATGAACATCAGAAATGGGTCCTGTGTAGTCCCTTGTATGCAATGATTCCAAGCAATCCCAAACCATCCTGAGACAGCAGTATTTTGCCAATTTTGCTCTACAAGCAGCACTTGGCTAACAACCTGGTTCCTGCCCAGTTCCTTAGCTTGAGAACAGATCCCATGCAACCCTAAGGCGTTTGGCCTGCCACAGATAGGCACTCTTTAATGCACAGGCCCAGCACAGTATGACTGAATGTCAGGTTTGTCTTTTGTGGTTTATATTCTGCTAAGACATTGAGCAGGCACAGCAGTTCACCTTCATGTTTCATGATGTCTGTCTTTTTAACATATTATGCTTTAGGCCACCATGGATATACACAATTTGACCTCATAATTCTTGCACTGTTATACAAAGGTTTACAAAAAGGAAATTAAATAAACCACTTACCCTGTCCTGTGAGTCTACAGTGGCGAATCCTTTCGACAATGTCGATGCAGATGAGAGAGAAGAGGACCAGCGACACAGGGAGCTCCGTAAAGGTGTCGTGTTTTAAGTTGTTTCTGATCTGCACCTTAGAGGAAACAACACTTAGACTCAGACCATATTATTTCCATGGTCTGTTATTATCCTGCATCACTGAATCACTGAACAAAGCTAAATTCCAGTCAATTGCTAGTTTAGATTCCTATGGAAATCTCAATATCCCAAATGACAGCCGAAGAGGTTAAATGGTTACTGTGTGTAAGTGCAAAAGACCCTCTCTGACACTGGGTTAGTGGACTAATCTCTAGCATCTTTGGTATGTGCTTAACTCAGGACTTCACTTGTACAGGGCAGAGAACAAAAGAATATAGCGGTCATCTGGGCTGAATTTATGATTGTTATGTAAATGACATCAGATAAGGAAGGAGCTGAGGTCAGGCCCAGACCTTTACAAAGTTCCTCATAGACAGTAAATGAAAGCAGGCCATCTCTCAGACAGGAAATAACCCAGGATGGCTGATTTTCAGAGAGTGATTTGAACAGGAAGAGGACGTCAGCTGCTTATCAGTAGCTCCTTAGCCATAGGGCTGTAGATTGCTCCCCCGAGGACCAAACTGCTGGTCTCAACTCATCACCTTTTACCCCTCTCTTACAAGGTCCCCACTGGAATAGATCACACTTTTACCATGGCTTCTTCACTAGCCTGACAGTAATGTTGGAAATGGAGGATATCAAACTACAGTTATAGGGGTTGGTACAGCAGTGGTAATGATCACTTCCATGACTTGTGATCATTCGTGTCTTGTAGAGCTGTTTAAGTATTTTATGGATATAATTTGAATTTATACAACAGACAAGCAAGGTTACCTGTCACACCAAAAATCTCCCCTTGGGAACAAAATAAACTGAAGTGAACGGACCTGAACTGAAGAATCAAGTACATTTCGAAGAGTATTCCTATCATGCCAGGATTAAGACTACAGGTCAAATAACAAAGGTCACCTCCAGAGGTGGATCTAAGCTAAAGGTCAAATAAACAGTTGAACTGAGACAGAGGCGCAGATGACAATGACCAACGATTGGTGTCACATGGTTTACCTCTGAGCTGGCGATGAGAAAAGCAAAGCAGGGTAATGTTGAGAGGATAACATAGACCAGGGCCACCGGCCTCCTAAGAGAGTGAAAGAGAGAAAAAGTTGCTTAATTTAGTTTATTTTGCAGTTGCCAATCAGGCTACCGACATTCAAACTATTGCATTCGCATGTAACATAATTACAACCAAAACAACTTGACAATTATTTACTTTGCTAGAAGCCAGAACCAATCCACAGTCAGTTCAGAACCAACACAACTGTTGTTTAGCCTATACATTCTGTAATACAGACCAGACCAGTCAGCCAGACATTTGCAGTGTGAGTCAAGCTTCTTATCTAAACACAAATGTTACATCAGTTTCACACCAGGCCTTATCTAGAGACACAATCCTGAAGGCCTGGCTTCAATGCCTTAGACCCCTAGCTCTAGCCCCTAGCCTTCATAACCAACTCCAAGCTTCAACCTCCACAACTTGGGCCCTACACCTGGGCCCTACCCTTGCATCCAGGCCCCACATTCCAGCACCATGTCCACACATCCAAACATCCAAACTCAGGCCCTAAACAGGCCTTAAACGCATCCATCCTCCAGCCACCAGTTTAGACTACTCACCACTTTCTCCTCCCAACTAGGAATTTCTTTTTCACAAACAGCATGTACTTCAAGGGGACCCAGACCAGCAGGGCTGTGGAGGTCACGTAGGCGATGGAGGACGCCACGATCAGCCAGTAGGCCGTCCCTCCATCACTGGGGGGCTGCCTGACACTTTTAACCTTAGCCACGATGATGGCGAACCTCTGCATGACGACGAAGAGCGGCACGCACATGCCCGCGAACTGCAGCACCTCGCACAGGGCGAACTTCAGCGTCCTCCCCGAGCCCATGCTGTGGCAGCCCCTGCGCTGGGGGGGACCGGAAAAAAAGAAAAAAAAAGAGGGAGGGAGAGAGAGAGAGAGGGGCTGTTGTCGCAGTGAGGCGACCCCTGTCTCTCTGAGGGCCGGTCAGGCCTGGGACCATGGCATTGTCTCTATCCACTAGCATTTTCCACACACCACAGGCCTGGCTGTCTACTCACCCGATTGCTTACACTGCACTAGGCATTGTGTACCTTTATGACTGTCGGTGTGACGGGGATGTGACTGGCCCTGTAAACTCTTTATATGGTGCTTGCAAACAAATCTCCCACACTCCACATCACATATGGGGTATTTATCTAAAAACATAGATGGTATGACTATCTCAATCCTGGTCTTCTAGGATTGAGACAGGTCATTCAATACCAGACAGAAAGACCCTGTACCTCTGGGACACAACACTGTTGTCTGTCTAACTGCAGGGCAGGAGTCTGATTTACTTGTTCAGCCTATGACGGCTGCACATCCCCATCTAGTGGTGTTTTCCTGTACACTGCCAACATGTTGCACAGTATAAATGAATCCATTCACTTAATGTACTATAACATGGTGTAACGGGAGACGATACAATGTGATTGAGTATCTTCCTCTGCAGAGTGACAATGTCCAATAAAAGAGAAGGATAACAGTAAAAATGGGTGTTTGATACGGTAATCAAAGGCAGAAGTGAAATGTTGTTCTGCAATAGATAATTATCAGTGGGTCTTACAGTGAACCAATTATTTTTTCTCTTTTGATCTTGAAGATACAAATGAAGCAGTAATGAGACACATAATTATGTCTTGTGAGTCCCTGCCTCTGTGGCCCCATGTTGGTCAAGAGATGACCATCGTAAAACACAAACATTTCGTTTGGATCAACTGGCAAGCAGGGCAACAGTCCCAATTGCATTTACCCGCATCAGGTTACTCCAGTGCCCCTTTACAGACTGTGAGATATGTGCTCCCTTTTTGACAGTGCAGACCTCAGGATAATGAGCATGTCTCGGCATCTCCTCCTGTCAGTACACACACATGATTCACATACGTCACATATTTACATCTGAAGTGAAGGTCTCCAAGCTGGCCTTGTGGTGTTGAGTCTTCTGTGTTTGTCCCCCTCTGAGCTGAGCTCCTGTGGCAGCCTGGGGCTGCAGGCAAACAGGGGCTCTATCCCAGAAGATTCACTTCTTTGCCTCAAACTCATTCAGCATCAAATGATCCCCGTGGTCTCTATTCCCGAGTTTTGATTGGGTACTGTTTTTTATGTTTCTGTGTCTCAAACATGCCCCACTGCGCATGCACACCCCCACATGATAAAGTGAAGAGGTAATTAGAAATGTGTGAAGTGTGCTGTTAATGTAGGCTTAAACCCTGGAACCTCACATTAGGTGTCCCATTGTGACGGGTCTGGGCTCCCATGACAAACAAAAATGGTCCTGAATAATGTAACTGGATCAGGATTAGAAGGCCTGCATTATATTTGGCGGTGTCTTTAGTTTACACACATTTCTACAGAGCACTACGACAGGATCTAATTTTAGATCCTGCAATGATGCACTTTCTCAGGCTGTGCCTCCACCACTCAACACCAGGCTCAACACTACAGTGCAGCCCTCCATCCCAGCACACAACAGAACAGCCCTCCATCCCAGCACACAACAGAACAGCCCTCCACCCCAGCACACTACAGTGCAGCCCTCCACCCCAGCACACTACAGTGCAGCCCTCCACCCCAGCACACTACAGTGCAGCCCTCCACCCCAGCACACTACAGTGCAGCCCTTCACCCCAGCACACTACAGTACAGCCCTCCACCCCAGCACACTACAGTGCAGCCCTCCACCCCAGCACACTACAGTACAGCCCTCCACCCCAGCACACTACAGTACAGCCCTCCACCCCAGCACAATACAGTGCAGCCCTTCACCCCAGCACACTACAGTGCAGCCCTTCACCCCAGCACACTACAGTACAGCCCTCCACCCCAGCACACTACAGTGCAGCCCTTCACCCCAGCACACTACAGTACAGCCCTCCACCCCAGCACACTACAGTGCAGCCCTTCACCCCAGCACACTACAGTGTAGCCCTCCACCCAAGCACACAACAGTACAGCCCTTCACCCCAGCACAACAGTGCAGCCCTCCACCCTAGCACACTACAGTACAGCCCTCCACCCCAGCACATTACAGTACAGCCCTACACCCCAGCACACTATAGTAACGTGCCTGTAGCCCACAATTTCTTTCTAGCCCCAGTCCAACCATCATAAAACCCGTACAGGCCAGGCTAACCCATCCTCTGGGCCCCAAATCTACTCAGCCTCAACACATTATTCCTATAAATATAAACTAACATCAGAACAACAAAGCTAAACTTACCGTTTCTTAGTGCAACTCAAATCCTCTTCTCCAAGCCCTGACAATAGGTGGCAGTATGCTCCCTACTGTAAATTTTAAGAGGACAAGTATAAATGCTCAAACATGTACTTGAAAAAGATCCACCATGATTTGGGTATCTGCACCTGTTGGCTATTATCTCACCAAAAAACTGCAGTGGATATTTAAATTAATAGGTAAAAATATCAGTTTTTTTAGACCGAGGATGAGTTAGTTTCATATTGAACATTCCACATTTGTCTCACATTCGGAAGACTCTACTTTGCAGCGTCGCGTTAGGGACCGGGTGAAAACTACCCATACAATTTTGAAAAATGATGATTTATATATATTTTTTATATATAATATTTTTATAAATATAAAATCTTAAACGGACACCAGATTATTCTAACAATGTCTATTATACTTCTACTGCCTTTACTTTTTCAATTAAGGTTTAAAGAAATTATTAAAAAATTGCTCATCTCTGAAAATAGCATGAAATCCTCGCTAATCTTAATAATTTTTTCAGAATTGTACTGAAAAATCTCAGATATACACCAGATTATTCTAATAATCTGTTGACTACTTCAACACCCTTTAATTTTTCAATTACGTTTTTAAAAAAATGACAGAAAATTGCTCATCTCTGAAATTAGCATGAAATCCTCCATAATCTTAATATTTTGCTCATCTCCTTTTTTATATCTTTCACATCTCCTCGTATATTTCATGACCACAGCTAGTTATAAGCTTGCCGGCCTACGGTGGTTCAATTAACACTAAGCAGTGGGCTACTCGAAGGACTGCAATACGAGAAAGAGTGTATTTTACGTTCTTAACGTAGTTGCATTGTTTAATTGAATGACGGGCAGAATAACCGAAGGCTCTTTTATCAGGGTTTTGCCAAGCACTTGTTGCAGCAATAGTCCCGCGAGAGAGGTGCCGTGGGTACATGGATGCATGACCCTGCTGCCCCAGCTGTCAGCTGCGCTCGCGCACCGTTTCTGACTTTCCCACTCTGTCCCCGGTACCATGGCGTCCAGCGAGGAGGACGGCACGGTTGAAGAGAAGGAAAACAACAATAAGAAGAGATCGAAAAGTGCCGTCGCTATCGCATGGCTCACATTTTACAACATCGCCATGACGGCCGGGTATGTGGATTAATCTGCCCTATAGCTGATTAATAACTAGCCACTCCCTGAAACTTCGCTATGCAGCAGAGAGCTCTGTCGGCAAGCGTGTTGCTGTTTATAGGACCGTGTCTCTGACAGTGCAAGTGCCCATTCTCTTTGAAGAATTTAGTGACGGATTGCGGCCCTTAAGTTAAACTAGGCAGAAAAACATAAACAAATGATTTGTTTGAAAGCCTGTCCAGTTTGTCAAAACTACTGTGTGGAGATTAAGGGTATTTTTGTGAAAGACGCCCGTGACTGAGCGCCCCCCGGCGCTGGTACAGCCTTTCCAAATACGGTCGATTATACGGTGTCAACGTCATGTCCACTACTCCAACAGTTGCAGTGATAAGTATAGCCAGAGCTGACACTGGAGCTGCGGACTGGGAGAGTGAAATGCTCAATTGGCAAATTTTAATAACTTGTTTAAATGTGTGCACTCTTGTGTGCACGATCACGCGATGTGTTTATTGATATTATTCAGAATTGAACTTACGTTTTAGAAGTAAGTCAAAGTAATCTTTATTACATTTGGTAGGCCTATCTTCGTGTAAATCAAATGTCTTCGGACATGTAAGACTTAAAATGTATTAGGGCGAAGCATATTGGCGAATGAGACATTTGGAAACATGCGTAATTGAGCACCATCACAAGTTCACCTGCACAGGTGCATTTGTTTCTGGTTCATATCATGCTATCTGTGTTTAAGGTGGGGACGTTATTTCGGAACAGGGAGTTAGACAGTCTGAAATAATGTACATGTACCGATGTGGTAAATCAGCCTACAGTGTACATATTCAAATGATCCTCAAGCCCCTGTTGTTGCTTCATTTGTCGTTAATCAAGAAGTGATCCTCAGAGTGGGATTAGTCTTCAGCATTACAGCAACCATCGAAATCCTCTCAGATGTCATATGGCCATGAGGATAGGTTACTTGTAAATCTCCCCCATTTAAATGGTGTTTTCAAAGTGAACTTTGAAGTTATCTAAAACTTAGTGATGGATTACTTAATGGTCACAGTATGTGACAAAGGAACCTGCTACTGTTGAACCAGCTTGACCCCTTCATCTGTTGCTGTGTAACTCCTGTTATGAACTATTAAAACGTCTGGTTTGTTTCAATGTTGTTGTATTCTCAGTGTCGCGCAGGCAGACGTTTGCACAACAGTTTACATACTCTATATTTTACATGGAGAGAAAATGTGTTAACTGTAGGGGGGCAATGTTTTAGTTAACTAAAATAAGTACCAGAATCCATTAACCGTACAGCTTCGCAAATGCTTTGTTTGTTTACATTATTCCCAGTATGACCTTGCTGTAATGATGGATATCCCAGCCAAACATACTCACAAGGGCGTTATTGCCTCCATGTTAAAACTATGTTCACAGTACTGTTTCAAAAAGGAATTCACAAAGGAATTTCTTGATTTACATTTTGCTTTCTTTCCCAATCCAACTATTACTGAAGTTAGGTCTCCTTAATATACACAGTACAATGACAGCAGTGGTTGTTTTCAATACCTTTGCTTCTTGCTATCTAAGTGTTATGTAAAGTAGGAATTCTCTGTTCTGTTACAGGTGGCTGGTTTTGGCTGTGGCAATGATGCGCTTCTACATGCAGAAAGGCACACACAAGGGTCTGTACAAAAGTATAGCAAGGACACTCAAGTTTTTCCAGACCTTTGCTTTACTTGAGGTAAGTTCCTGGAGGTTCACTTGAGCGAGCAGTTAAACTCTGCAAGGTTGAGAAGAGATGGTAGCTGACTATTTGATTACAGTATCACTTGTTTTTCAGGTGGGACACTGTGCGATCGGTATGTAGCATTCTTTTTCTGTTTCTTTCACTAAACGAGCTGTACAGCACTGTTGATTTCTGATTAAATCAGTAGAGTTGATATTTTCCTTGTCGCCGTAGGGATTGTGAGGACCTCGGTAATTGTAACTGGGGTTCAAGTATGCTCAAGAATTTTCATGGTTTGGTTCATCACCAACAGCATCAGACAGGTGACTATCTTCAAGGGTTAGGGCTTTGTTACCTTACAGTATGTAACTAATTGGTCTTGTAGAATGAGCTAGTACAGAGATGGCCCTTTTGAAACAGTTTTCCTTTTCCTCTCCCACGACACTCCTCCCTTTCCTTCTATCCCTCCCATTGCTCCTTTCATATTTTGACTTAAAAGATCCAGAACGAAGAAAGCGTTGTCCTTTTCCTGGTCGTATGGACGCTGACAGAGATCATAAGATATTCCTTCTATACATTCAACCTGCTCAACCACCTGCCTTACTTCATCAAATGGGCCAGGTGGAGAACAACATGTCAATGCCAGTGTTTGGGAGTTGTCCTTTTTTGCATGCTGGTTTGGCCCTGGCATGCCTGCCTCCCTTCCCCCAAGACTGGCTGATTGTCAGTGTTGTGTTTTCGTAGGAAGTGGTGCAGCCATGTATTAGGTGTCACCCTGCTCTCTGTAGGTCAGACAGAGTGTGTTTATTGATTAGCACCTTGTGAGCCATACTCTGTGAACTAACAGCTAACACTGGGTTCTCAGGCAATGTCTAAGGATTTGGCATGGACACGTTTGCATGTTTCATGTAACTATTCACACATGGCATCAGAACAAAGAAAGGTTCAAACCTCCCATCGCACAGAAGACGTTTAAGATTTGTTTAAGATCCTGCTCAAGGCAACATGATGTAGTTTACAATTCTCTGTTATGCGCGCTGCTCATAATGCGCTGTTTATGGCTGAAGACAGGGCCAGGCCAGGAGTGACATCATGTTGGCCTGTGAGGAGCTGCCTGTGACGTGTTTTGGATGTTCCCGAGCGCTCCCGTGGGAAACAGGAGCAGCCGTGTGGAATGGCAGCTACACACAGAGCAGCTATCCGATTCATAGCCCTGGACTCAGATTGCTGCGAAGATGGCTTCCTCTTGGTTTTGAAATGTTACTAAGACCCAGAGCTTTCGTAAACACCCTTTAACGGGTGTGAGATTCCCTTCGTGGCAGCCTCAAAGAAAAGAGAATTAGAGCTTGACTCATGAGGCCTACCTTTGTCTGGTTCCCTAATCTCGACGTTCAGTGAAGTTCTTGTTTCCCTCCCCCTGCCCCCTCTCATCCTGTCCCTCACCCTCACATCCCCCCCTAACCCCCCTGTCCCATTTGGAAGGACGGGTGCGAGGGTGGGGAGGGGTGTTTAAGCAAGAAAAAGACGACAGGCCCTTCAAGAGGGGCTCATGTTCAGCTGCTCCTGTTTTTTAAGACCATCTGTTTTGGGCATGGAATGCTCGGCCCAACATTTCTCTCACATCCACCGAGACGCTTACCAGAGCTGCCGCCGTGTTCTTGAGTAAATACAGGGCCCGTGTCACAATGTAGAACAGATTCCGTACCATTTATCCGTCACTCTGTAATGTTTTAGTGGAATTCCAAGTCTGTGTAGCGATGGAATGATAGTGAAAACAGCACAGCAACTGTGTCTGCTTATGTTTTCTTGGTTACGTGGCATGTGAGCGTGTGGATCATTAATTGATGACTGTGGGTGTGCGTGGGCATGTGTACATGAGTGTTTTGGGATGATGTGTGTATCATGATCCCTTCAAATGTATGTTTCTGACTCGGGCCTTCACCTCTGTGTCAGATACAACCTGTTCCTCATCCTGTACCCGCTGGGTGTGGCTGGAGAGCTGCTGACTATCTACGCCGCCTTGCCTTACGTCCGTAGATCAGCTATGTACTCCATGAGGCTCCCAAACAAGTACAACGTCTCCTTTGACTACTACATCTTCCTCATCATTGTCATGCTGTCCTACATCCCACGTAAGGAGCCCCTCCCTCAATTGTCCCTCCTCCTTTATTGATGATGCACAGGCAGAGCAAGCATCTGTCTCTCTCTTTCGGTCTCTCATTGCTGTCCTCTTTCTCATGCCCTCTCTTCCCGCGTGTCTCTCTCTCTCTCCAGTGTTTCCTCAGCTCTACTTCCACATGCTCCGTCAGAGGAGAAAGATGCTTCTCGGGGAGGTCATAGTGGAAAAGGATGACTAGCTGATGCCTTACCTGGTCTTTACGTTTGGGACAGCCAGCCTGCACAGCCTACCCAAGCCCACCCGACCCCACGAGTTCTGCAACCCCGCCAACCCACACCTGGCACAGTACCATCTCCCTCTCCTCTATGTCCCTCTATGCCCCGGGAGAACCAGACTACGAAGCACCGACTTGGATTAAACACAATCTGGATATGATTACTTCTACACATGGAGACACCACGAGTCTTAACAGGAGTAAAAAAAAATATAGTACAGCCCCCCTGAAAGTTATCCTCAACAATATGAATCACCACGGACAAACAACAGGGATCCATTCATTCGTGGCAGCCAGGACGTAATCACCATCTGAATGATCCCCATGGAAACAGGAATAAACAAACATTGTATTACTGGAATAATAAAGGATCACCAAGGAGTCTCCAGCACTGTTTGGAACACTTCCTGACAGTCTACTGTTCCTCCTCAGCAGCTGTAAAGATACAGGTATATCCTTCTGGTGAGTCCACTAACCAGCCTGTCTAATCACAGTGGAGCCCCTACACAGCCTGATAACAACCTACCAGCCAGCCATCCTGATACACAACCCCCCCCCCCCCCTCCACCCCACCACCCAAAGCCCAGCAGCAACTAGCTAACCTGTGAGATAGAAGGATGTAGACAAAAGGGTGAACGGAGAGGAGGGAAGAGAGAGATTAGGTTCCCAGCAGTTTACTTATTTTACCGATTGGCAACTCATTTTGTAAGTGTTTTCCACCAGTTATTTTTTACGTAAATAGCATGTGGCAACCATGACTAGACAAATAACAAGGTTATTATTAAACTAATGATACCTCGACAATAAACAGACATTTGGGTAAGATGCTGCTTCCTTTGTGTATGTGTGTTTTATCTTATTTGTAAACTATGCAATGTGGAAGGATCATTTGTGTTTCATGTGCAGGTCTCATATCTTTAGGACTACTTAAGTTATTTATTCACATGTTACGGTTGGCAATTTGGAGTTTTGAAAGTAACCATGAAACCAAGACCATTCAAATGTGTTTTTTCAGCTTTGCTTCATGCTTACGTTCTCTGATGTTGCTTTAATATTTACCAAGAATTTCAGTCAAATTAATGTAGAGTGCATCTTAAATCAGTTGAGAGATAAGTACTTGTCTGTGTGTTAAAGTCAACATGTGGAATCAGTAGACAAGACCACATAACTAGTTACTTCTGAACACTCAGTCTTCATCACTGTTTCATTTAGTTACATCTTTTTTTTGTTCAGGGTCTGTAGTTCTTGTTTGTAGAACTGTAGTTTGTTTTAGACCCCCCCACCCCTACCTAAGGTGCTACTGTGAGATAATTTCTTTTTTGAAGGAGAGACTGTGATTGGGGTCGACCTAGAGATGGAAAACCAGAATGTGAAATGATTTGGAGGAAAATGTGACTTGAGTAATGTTAACCCATGGACTAGCCCATGCCTTGAATCACCATCGTACTTGGAATCAGGGCTAGACAAGAAACAAACAATAAAAATTTGACAAAAATCGTGTCTATTATAATTTATGCATAAAACAATAAAGATGTTATCCAACCTAATGGCATCAAAGGTAACATTTGATTGAGCTTGCTGTCACAGATTTTTAGTCTTTTTATCCAAAGTAGCTACGCATTAGGATTGTCCTTAATGTCTATAAGAATATGGTTTAAGACAATGTCAAAAAGACACAACTTTACTTACACATACAATATGACAGATGTACATGAACTTACCAATTCTCACACAATTCCTTCATAAATTGCATCTTTATTCTTGTTTTTTGGTTTGTGGAAGTTTGGAAGTTAACCTTAAATCAGGAAATGTGCATTATGAGAGCAAGTTGGTAGCTTAATATAATCTATTAAGATCCACAGTCTCTTATTACTACAGTATGATGTTGGAAGTTTATCTCAAGTTAATATCAATACAGACTTCATCATCACTCACATCATACATACAAAAATACTAAATTGTAAACTTGCAGTCGTGACTTACAATCAAGCATATTTTCTAACAATTCATATAGGTAAATACTTAACTTATTTTCAGGTATGTGATATTGTAGCTGAACTGTAGTCAAATAGAATTTGAGGTTTGGGCAACGTTCCTTAAGGATAGCATATCAGCGATATCTTTTTTCTTTTTACGCATCATTTTGCATATCACACAATTTATTCAGGAACTACTTTCAGATATTAAAGACACTAGGGTGAGTCCCAATGGCATTGATGGAATAATTTCTGCATATAAAAAACATACACAGTACAATGTACATTCAGATAATCATTTGTAAGTGTGGAATACAGTCATATAAAAACAATACTATAAAAATACAATGAAAAATATCTATATAAGTCCGATAATTTGGTCAAAAATGAAACACAATCAGTCATCTTAACTCTTCGATTGTCCAGCGGCAGGATCGCAAATGCTGGAATGTGTGATCTGAATTCACTTTGAAGTGAAGATCAATCTGACCACCAGTGGGAGGAACCCAGTGAATACAACCATAGCCTATGTTCAGACTTGTGCCCTGTATGTCCCTCTTCTCTTTCCATAGGGGATGTCCATGCACAGTGTCAGTGGGTTGTGACACTTTGTGGGTGGAGTCTACCTGCTCATCGCCACACCCTCTCTGACTCAGCTATGCCCCTCCCTCTCCAGAGAGGGCTTTTGTCCTGGAGTTTTGTCTACAAAAACAAACATATTTATTAGTGTTTCAGTAAATAAATACTGTGTAATATTGCATATGAGTGAACAGGTAATATACAGTAGAGAAAACTATAATACATTATAGTATAATATAATACTATAATAGATATGTATGTATACACATACATATCTATAAAATATTGACAGAAAGACAGTTACTCACAGCTTTCGATCTCCCTTTCACAGATGAAGCTGATGAGATCTTCACAGAAGAAATCATTCCACAGTCCCTCGTGGGTGAGTCCAGCACAGTCCTCTCCTCGTTCATGTCCGTGGCTCCAGTTGTCTGGCTGACCAGGCTTCCACTTCCTACATAGAAACAGCAGAGGGCACTCACACTCCAAACTCCTCACTGGACACTGGACACACTGACTGGAGGCCACTGGCCCTGTTTAGATGATCTATAACTGCACTCTTCCATCCTATGAAGAAATCACTATACTGCAGGAACGAAGACACAAGGAAGGACAGAGTGACTGAACTCACGTGAAGGCAGGTTCTGTTCCGTCCAGCCATTGCCACACATTCTCCTCCTCCTTGTCAGTCAGACCTATCCAGAAGTAACCCTTCCCAGAAGTCTGCTTCTTAAGCCATTTCTGAGGAGGGCAAACAAGGACACTGTTTGTAGATACTTCTTTAAAAAATTACAATGACTTCAATAAACCGTGCAGCGGGAATATAATGCAGTCCATTCATAATGTGGTATTGGCGGGGCCTGTTTCTAATTTCTCGAGTGGTTTTAGAAATATTTTGTAATTGTGTGTCAATGTGAGTTGGTCTTTTACCTGTTCCTCCATATCGTTGATGATCAACATTGATGCAGACTGAGCTTGACAGCTCCTCTTGGATTCGTCAAAGCTGTGGAGCTCTTTGGAGAAGTAGTAGCACTTGTCTCTGAAGCCAACCCACTCTGCAGGACAACCTATGTTGATAAATTATAAAATGGCCAAATAGTTACTATACTTTGACTGATAAGACTCCATAACAGATATGACTCCATCATGCAGTACCTCCAAAGCATCTCAGTTGTGGGGCAAGGATTCATACATTTCACCAGTTACAAACAGAAGGAACTGACAGAGTCTGACCTGGGGCCCACAAAGTAGGAGCAGGAGGTTCACTCTGCAGAGACATTGGGCCCAGGGGCACTGCCGGTGGGTAAGGGAGTCCTGGCAGTCCTGGGGGTCCTGGAGCGCCAATGGGACCCACAGGCCCCCTAGGCCCCTGCTCCCCAGCTGGCCCCACTGCACCTCGGATCCCTGGTGGTCCTTGGGCCCCCTGAGGGCCAGGCTGCCCATCTCTCCCTGGGAGACCGGCCGTGCCTGGTTCCCCTTTGGCCCCTGGGGGTCCTGCCCTGCCTCCAGACCCTCGGGAGCCTTTGGACCCTGGGCTGCCACGGGAGCCAGGCTGACCTTTGAACCCTGGTAATCCTGGTTGTCCAGCAGATCCTTTCTCTCCTCTGGGTCCCTGGAGCCCTGGACTACCCTTGTCTCCTTTTTCTCCCTTTTGACCAGGCTGACCAGCTGATCCTTGGGGCCCTTTGTCTCCTTTGGGGCCTCTGGGACCAGGGGGCCCTGGAACAGACAAACAAACATGCCATCAGAGAGGGGAAAACTTATATCATCATGACTGAGAAACCATACCTTCCACAATGGCAATGAGTAAACCATCTCTGATCGATGGTCTTGGTTAACATTGTACCCTTGTAGATATTTTTGGTTTATGGGCTCAAAGATACATAGTAGTGGAATGAAATAACTTACCCTGTAGAATGGTGAAGTTAGTGATGAGCTGCGAGTGTTTGCTGTCCACCAGCTTCATCTCCTCCATGACGATGGAGAGGCTGGTCACCTCCTTGTCCAACCTGGCAGTCAAGTCCTCCTGCTGGGACCTCAGCGTGGCTGCATCACCCCTCACCTCCGCCACTGAGCTGTTCAAGCTGAGCAGGAAGTCGGAGTGGCGGCCCACAGTCTCGCCGCAGGTCCGCAGCTGGTTGAGGTTGATGTTGATGGCCCCTAGAAGCTGGGTGGTGAAGCTGATGTTGCCGGTGACCCGGTCAATGCTCTGCTCTGACTCATCTAGGCGCAGCTCCAACTGGTCGAACTTGGTGGAGGTGTGATTGTCATGGTCCCTCTGCTGGTCCATCATCTCCCTCAGGGTCTGGTCGTGGCCTTCAGCCAGGCTGCTAGTGTTCTGGAGCTGGCCCCCCAGGGTACCCAGCTGTGAGATGATATCCTCCAGACTGTCATTGTTGGCCTTGGCCAGGGCCGAGGCGTTGGAGGCCAGACCCTGCAGGTTCTCCACCTTCTCCCTGAGCCAATCGGAGTCGGAGCGGGTCTGTCGGGCGGTCTGCTCCAGGTTCTGGAAGTCGTTGTGTATCTTCTGGATGGCCTGGCTGGTGTCATCCACTGAGCGCTGCAAGGAGGAGATCAGCCCCCTCTGTTGAGCCTGGGTGAGGTTGAGGTTGCCGATGCTGAACAGGACGGTTCTCTGGAGGTTCACCTGCTGTTGCAGCTCCGTCTGCAGCCTGACCGTGTCCTCCTGCAGACCCTCCATGGAGCTTCCGTAGGCGAGCAGCGTGCCATTCACCGAGCGCAGCGTGGCACTGTTGGTTTCCAGCAGCCTCTGGAGGGAGGCCCGTGTGCTCTGGAAGTCCAGGCCCGCATCCTGCAGACGGCCCAGTGCGGCCCGGTTGCTGCTGCTCCGCTCTGACACCTCTGCCAGCTGCCGCTGTAGAGCACGGATGTTGTTCTTGAAGGCCTGGAACTCTGTGGTTGTGTTTTCAGTCTTCTGTTCCGTCTGATCGTCTGAAGAGAACAAGTAGGACGGTGAACGGATACACCTGAAGTTCATTTGGCGATGCCTTTGCAGCATTTAAGACCAGGCAACAAGGTATCTTTGACCCGCAGCACAATGGTCGATGTCTCAAAAGTTTTACAAAGAATATTGTGTGCTCAGCTAGTGAGTACTGATCTGTCGTGAAACTCACCTAGCTTTTTCAAGTCTGTCTCCACCTCTATGATTTTCCCACCGTAGTTCTCCATCCCCTCTGACACGTAGTCAACCTTCTGCACCACTGCAACGAAAAAATGGACAGGTAAGACTGGGCGGGTAGGCTCGATACATTATTAAGTGTCTGAGATAAAAAGACTGAATAGCCGGAGACCCCAGACTTCCTATTTAAAAGGGATCAGAGAGAAATCCAGCGACTCTCACTGGCAGACGCTGTATAAGATGTCTACATATCTGTTGGGTATGTAATAACAACTGCATCAGGTATAGCTAGCTCCAGGATTAGGAAAGGTTAAGTGTATGTGAAGTATTATATAGCTGCAGATATGACTAGGCTGAACATAAACACTCAGGAGAAACTACTTTACAATTTCCTAAAAAGGTGTTGTCTGGAGTCACAAATGGTTCTTCAGTTCTTCCTCTCATGACCATAAGAGAACCCCATCATAAGTTTTGACGATACGTTCAATGGGTGGTCGGAGAGGGGGGACCCTCGGCAACAGGAAGTGACCTCAAGGGGGTCTTCAGTAAACAGGAGGATCAAAGGAAGCCCTGGGGAGACAGACGTTGTGTCAGGGAGGGTCTTCACGCCCCCACAGGCCACCGGACCCTTAATTTCCTCTGGAATGTGTCTGGGATTCCAGGGAGCCATCTCACTTCCAGGGAGGCATCCCAGTCCTGAGCAGAGACCACAGCCCTTCTCATGCTCCGGCTCTGCAACCCTAACTGTTGTTCATCCGCCAGTTAAGAAAACAGGTAAAGGCCCTCCAGGCCTGATTTCTGATGGGCATCATCTGTTTGAGTTTTGCTCCCAGGGATCAGTTCATCATTAATATAAGACCGCCAGACCCCATACTGTACATCCCTTTACACAGCCTTAGTCTGCGAGTGTTGAAAACAGTCACCAGATCCACTTTCATTTGTGTTTGTGGGGAATACAGTACTCGTTGTACCATGTTGTACTGATGTCTTATTGTGCCATTTGCTTGGTACACAGGATGCTAATCACAGGCAATGAGTCTGGAGAGTTTACACTTCTACTCTATAGCTGAAACAATACAAAAAACAAGAACTAATTGGATTAAATGCTTGAGGATCCCCACTTCAATGTTGGGGAATCCTTGATAATTAAAGAGCCCTAACTGGATCGGACAAAATGAAAGGTAACGGCTTCGAAAATGAAAGAGGCTCGAGTAACAACTGTGAGTCATTCTCCAACCACGTAAGATGAGTATACTTTCTCATTGTCAACAAACAATGGAAAGAAGAAAAAAGCCTCTGAAAATAGAAACCCAGAAGTTCACGCAAAACCTTCTTTAATGACTTGCATGTGTGTTCAGCCTCATACAGAGCGAAAGCTAGTCTGGCTAAGTCAGCTTGTTAGGAGGGGAGTCCAAATCTAGAAGACAGTACATAAATCTTCAAACTAACTAGAGTAGACAGTTCGAATACTAGAGTAGACAGTTCGGATGGGTTGATATAATTTGAAAAGCAGATATTCATAGCAGACAGAACTACACGACATGGCTTAAGAAATACAAATAGAGTAAAACATTGTGAAAGCTTCCCCCTTTTGACAGAATGTCACAATAAGTATGTAACATATCCAGATTTCCTAATCTCCTTTTAGCACAGGAAACGCAACACCAGAACAACACTGATCATCATTCCTACAATGCCTTTCAATTTCTCTGAAAACTGGAGGAAAAAATACAAGAAAATCTCCTGCTTAAGAATAAACAAGTGGATGAGCTGGAAAACCAGTGTCACTAGTTTTTATTGTGAACCTGTATGGTTTCCATTCATATCTTCCTAGACAAAAATCAATCCTCTCAAAATACAAGACTAACAGATGACAGATTTGAGTTTACCAAATGAACTACCCTGTCTTTAAAACATTGTTTAGGGAGGTTGTGCCAGTGAAGGCATGGTCAGACTGGGCTCAAATGTTCCACTGCAAATGAAATTAGACACATTTCCAGTCACCAGACACCGCAAAGCAAAAAAGACTATTTTACCTCAGTCTGCAGACCAAAGCATAGAGTACACATTACTGTACATTGTTTCACTTGTATGCCAACAAACACATACAAA
Organism: Osmerus mordax; assembly: GCF_038355195.1. NCBI lineage: Eukaryota > Metazoa > Chordata > Actinopteri > Osmeriformes > Osmeridae > Osmerus > Osmerus mordax. Next base: position 11,398,091 of record NC_090064.1, read on the forward strand.
TTCATACCATATATCTATGTATTGAAGTCGTCATCGTTTTAGTATACCTGCAGCTGTACTGCAGCTGTGTGGTATTTTTGTCATTCCAATTTAATACGATTCACACATACACACTCAAATAAAAACTGACATATGAAGTGAAAGTAGCATGAGTGCAGAGTGAGGGAAGTCTCCAACCCTATCCATCCATCTCTCCCTGTCTGCTCTCTCTTTCTCTTCTCTACTCTTTCTCTCTCTTTCCGTTCAGACTCTTCTCCTTAATTCCCATCTCGTTCTCAGAGTGAGCCCCTTTATCTAGCCTCGCTGACCGGACAAAGGACAAGATTCAGTAGATAAAAGAGCTGAGGAAAAAAGGTTTTGCTGATGTCCTGCATGGTGTCTCAGGGGAGTTGACATCCTGTAGAGGAAGATGGGACACCAGACAGCCCTACTTCGGCTCAGTGGTGAAGGAGAGAGGGATCACGAGTTGAGATCAGCAATCCAGTCTGACAGGAACCTGCAGGACAGATGTTTTCGAGCACGGAGTCAAGGGTTCTACCACTACATACCACCATCTGGACCTGAGAGCTTGTTTAGGCTGAGGTGTGGTTCCCTGAAGAACCGAGCCCCCAAAACCGAGCCCCAGCGCCAGTAAAAACCCAATTTCGGTGGGTTCTGCTAGAGTTGCACCAAGTTCACTGCTCATCTGGGATCTATTAGGGCAGCATGAGACCACAGAGCCTGGGACAGGAGAGGCTATGAGGACAAACACAACCCCAGTGTGAATATAAGGAACATCATTCTTCCAAATCCCTGATAACCGCTCGACATGTTAAGTTCATGTCACTGCAAGACAGTGTCAATAGGAAGACACTTATAGACCGCATATGGGAATGTTTAGACCAATTATGGCTGGAACGTTCCGAGTTCGGCCTTCGAAGTATGGCAGGATGGTTTCCCGAGCTGGAAAGTATGTCAGAGCCGAACAGAACAGGAAACTGAGCTGTGGCTTTGTAGAGGCCGGAGGTGTGAGGTAAAATAGGGGGTGTTGGTAAAATAAACGTAGAGAAGGTTCTGGAGTTTAGGTCAGGGTAAAATAAGGTGTATACACACACACACACTCAAATACACACACATATTGGAGTGGCAGACAGAGGCCAGAGGGTGCGGAGTGAAGTGGGGGGTGCCGCTAATGTGACTTTTGTGAAAAACCTAGTCTTGTTTTAGTTACACAGAGTCTTACAGTCAGGCAGAAACACTCATATTTTCCATGAGTCTTTCACTGCTTTTAATTAATAACAATGAAACATTGCCCAATATCATCCATGTCATTGTTGGGCAGACTTTAAAGGGTCACATGGGACCTTGGCTCAAACACACATACCACACACATGCACCCACGCCTCCAATGCAAACAGACCCAAAACGCTCATGTTGATCAAGCAGTAGTGATCTTATTTCCTGGCAGGAGGTGGAGAGCGACCACACGCGATGTTTGGACACCTTGGCCCTCAACGAACCTTATGACTGTGGTTCAATATGTATACAAGGTGTTACATGTGAGGGTGTGAATGAGGTTATGCAGAGAAATGTTAATCATTCTGGCCCCATGTTACCATAAAGAAATCAAATGAATATTTTTGCCTCAGCTCAACTGACAGCGTTTAACACACATGTAACTGAAGACAGGTCCTGTGTGCCTCCATCCAAATACTTTTTTAAATATTTTGAAACACTACTTCGTGTTTGATTGATCTTGCCTGGCACATTGGAGACAAGAATCTGGTCCCCTCTAACCTGATACTTCAGTATGACTCAATCCAATACTGAAATGATTTGAAATGCCATTGTTATTATTAAATAATATTTCAGCCAGCCTTGGTAGGAGAGGATCTTGCCTTACCTTTGTATCCGAGGACAGCCACAGCGATGGTGAGGAGGGTGCACAACACGTACAGCAGGCCGATGGAAGTCTTCAGAGCCCATTCATTCTTACACTTGGTACACTGGGTGCCCTCCTGGATCCCTATGGAGGGGAGACAGACACAGTTGCACACTGATGACCACACGTCTGTTTAAACGCACTGTATTATTCAAAACCCAGTTACATCAAGAGTCAGGTGGCTGAGCGGTTAGAGAATCAGGCTAGTAATCAGAAGGTCGCTGGTTCGATTCCCGGCCGTGCCTAAATGACATTGTGTCCTTGGGCAAGGCACTTCACCCTACTTGCCTTGGGGAATGTCCCTGTACTTACTGTAAGTCGCTCTGGATAAGAGTGTCTGCTAAATGACTAAATGTTTTGTAATGTAAATGTAATCAAGCTTTCTAAGAAAAAGGAGATACCAAGAACGGTGAGGGTTCTTGGAGGAACCAACATAAAAGGTTGGTTCATGTTAACTTCAGATTTAGGATGACCTAATAGCGACAAGTATTTGGAAGTTGCTTAAGCAAATACCCCCAGAACTCTCTGAATCCAATGAGCCCGTACAGTAATCTGGCCTGGGGGTTCGTAAGACCATATGAAGAAGAGGCCCTGTGTGGGCAGGGGACTCCTCAGGCTCTAGGCCTGGTCTCTGGAGCCCCAGACTCCTACATCTGGACAAACACCCTGTGGGCCACATGAAAGGGCCCTGTGGTCCCCAGAGCTCCTGGGTAGTGATGGGGGTGGGGGGCAAGGGGGAGGAAAACAAGCACCCCTACAGGCCTGTTTACTCTCTGTTAAATGCTTATTTTTTTGGGGGGGGGTAGTCTTCACTCTGCAAATTCACTCAAATTCAGACTCATACATATACCCACACACACATCTTCACACACACACAAATGCAAAATGCACACACTCTGTCACACACACAGACAAAAAAGTGGATTGCAATGCAGTACAAATAAATCTGTGTCAAACATTCAAGTAAGAGTACAGTATTGCACAATACACTGTGTGTGGGTGTAAAACAGGGACCACCACTGTGCCATTGTTAGGGGTCTGTACTTTTGTGTTTCTAGTCTGTCCTGCAAGGTGTGGGACACAATATCCATCCAATTATTCAAACCATGGGTTCAAATCTTTCTAAACAACAGGGATGCATACAGGAACATACAGAACCCTGGTATTCTACGTTTTCCCGGAATATGTCTTTCCTCCGATATCTTTCCTGACAGACTAGTGCCTGTATCCGCAGTGCTGACGGGAACACAGCTGTATTTCATTTGAATTCAGGAAGCGGGGGAAAAAAGGTCTTGGTGTTCATGTAGTTTACCTGAAATAAAACCCCTTCATATGCCGTGTGCTGGACAAGAAAGTGAAAGAGAATTCTTGGAACATGGAACTTTCCATGGCAACACTAAGAAACCATTTATCCTATTCTGTATGTTCTCCGTGTACGAAGAACACAAAGGTACACCTATTCAACACCCAGTGGCAAACGATTGGACAAATTTCAAATGAATGGACGCTGTAAATGATCCTGAGGAATATGATTATGAGTCATTAGAGAAAGGAAACGGACAATCCATTGTGGATAAGTGTAACCCAGGAAACCTTTGGGCGCCAGAACCCCTCGCCACCCACGCTGCTCAACCGCTTCGAGCTACTCAAGGTACATCTTAGCCAATTATTACGCTAGTCCGATCGTTTAGTCCGTTTTTATGCAACCACGGTCCAGGATGCGGTTTAGGACACCGATGTTAACAGCTCTACCCTCCCAATAGTTACCAAGGGAACAGTAATGATCAGTGTGTGTCAGGCCTCGGTTTAACACTCCAGCTGGAGGACGGATCATGCTCCCTCTGCCAACTCGAGTGAAACCGAGATTTACCGGACAGGAGTGTTGAGGCACGGACATAGCTTATTATGCACACACGGTTAAGCTGTCAAATGTCTCTGCGTATAGCCAAACTCCGGTACTCAACTCCTGCATTTAGTCCAAACAGCGGTGTCCTCAACTGACTGGGGCTAGTGCTCCATGGCTAGCATAGCCTGCTTTACACTGCAGGATGTCATATTGTATTTTGAGTACACTACATAGAGGAGAGTTTAATTCCCCCTTTAGTGAAATTGTTTGATAATAATTATACCAATACAATAACAAAAATACAATGGTAGGCCAAAAAGTGCCTATTAACGAGAGAGAGAGAGAGAGAGAGAGAGAGAGAGAGAGAGAGAGAGAGAGAGAGAGAGAGAGAGAGAGAGAGGGGGCGCAAAAGAAAGAGCGATCATGAGCGTGAAAGAGAGCGAAAACGTGCGGTGGGAGGAGAAACAGTGATTGAGAGTCAAAGGGGCAGGAGAGGTGAAAGGCAGCACCTGTCCAGCGCTGTTTCCGTATGTTTCCTGCTAGCTGGCTCCCTCCCTCCTCCTCCACCTCAGAGTGACTCACCTGGGCCCTGGGCACATGGCCGTCAAGAACGGGCTTTTTGAAGGGCCTCCGCGGCCTCTTTAAAACTTGCTTAACAAGGCCTCGTGCCTGCCAAGAATACCTCTTAAAATCCCTTCCCCAATTCGGAGTGGAGAGAAACACCTCAAGCACACGGCTCCAAGAAAAGACGACCATGCTTCAGTGGCGGACAGACTCCCCATGCCTCTCCTCGTTCAGCAGCTCACTTGAAGCTTAGTACAGATCATTTCCAAACAAAGTGATGACTCAACATTTCTGAACACTTGTGATTATTATTGTCTGTTTATACGTTCGAGGATCACTAATGCTAAGCAGGCATATCAGCCTGAAGTAAATCAAACAGTTGATTGGGCAAGATTATGGTGCTCAATCCAAACCCATTGACAGTGTGTATAACTATAAATGCTAAAATAGAAAATGCTTTATAGGGGAGGTTGTGGGCTGTGCAGTCAATAGACATCAAGCTATAACTCATGGGTCACATGTTAAGAATGCTGTGCGGATAAACTGGGCTGAGTTTTGGCTTTCGTCAAATATGGAGGACACCTGGCAAAATACAAACATGGCTGACAACAACAGCAGTCAGTTGCATTCTCTGAGAGCAGGACAGAAAGAAAGAGAGAAATGGAGCTCAGAATAGGACAGATGCATCATGGGAGACAGCTGTGTTGTGTTGAACACACTTATGTTTCGCTACGTTCCACTTGGATGTCCAAGGGCCAGTTTGGGGTCGTGACCCAAGGTTCTGTTAGAATGCTTTGGTCCTGACCTGGATGTTTGCCTCTCAGTAGGTCACATCCTGGATGGGCCCTGGGTCTGACAGCATCACAACAAGGCACAGATGCTGCCCTTCTCTGACTGTGTCACATCAAAGTCAGGTCAGCCCTGTGAGAAAGGCTCAGGCAGCAAAGACACCTGGGATATGGGTTCTATCTTATTGTATTCTCATTGTCTTGCTGGCTGTGATCCAAGTCATACATATGTTTCCTTAATTTCATATGTACATTTTGTCTGTAATCATGTGTGAATCATGTGCAGATTCTTTCAGATTATTCAAAACACTGAGTATCTGTGGCAGGCACTAAATGCCTTTCCACTTCTGATGGGTAGGCTTTTGTTTGTGATTCTTTATAATGTGTCTGGTCTGTCAGCTATAAGAGTTCAATTCTACTGTGAAACCAAACCCAAACTCTACAAGAAAATGCTTGTCTTGTCTTGTCATTGTAATTTCGGGGGAAAAGTGTGTTTGACCAAAAACAGACAGAACTAGAGACATAAGTGAATGCCAAACTCCTTGTTCACAGATTAACTACAGCCTGGTATCTGTATCTGTAGAGTTTTGTCATCGTCCTCATTCAACTGGACAGTAATTCAGTTTAGCTCTGTCGATCCTGACCACAAAACTACATTCAGGATGCAAAGACCACATGCTGGCAAAAAAAAGAAAAACATTACTGCCTGTGGCAAAAGACATCGAAGCAATACAAAAACCCATAGAACCTTCTCCACAACAAGAATAGCACTTAAATCCCTTTCTACATCAATGTGGTTTCCCTGGGTGTTTAGGAGGGACAACATGCTATTGTTTTGTAGAAGCCATTAAGATGATCTGACATTCTGACAAGGTTCGTCTCTTGGCTCAGTAGACGTCTAGGCTGGGCCTTCAAGATCTATCACTGAGATTTCCTGAACACTAATCCTGCCCAAACATCGTTTGTTCAATCCCCATCCCCCCAAAAAACAAAACAACTGAGCCTTACTAAACAGTCAAAATGACCTCCCAGTGACTAGGTTAGCTCAGAACAGATAAGCGAGCCCAGCTCATTAAAATACGTTTATTTACAGTAAATAGTAGCAGGGACGCTATAGTAACGGATGACAACACAGAGCTCAGAGATCTGAGGTCAGACACACTGTGTTTTGGAGCGCTGCCTTGCTTAACACACTCAGCCCTTTCCAGGAATCCGACCCTCAACTCACATCTACTCCAAGAGGGCAATCAGAGCATTGTTATGTGCAATGAGATCTCTGGCATGCTTGACAAGAGACAGGGAGCAAGGAGTTTCAGAGACTGAGGACACTCTAAGACAACAGCCAGTCGGTCACTTCCTTCGGGTTAGAGTGGGACCAGACAATAACAGGTCCAGACCATTCCTTTAAATTGTTACATTTGTTTTGTAAGTCACGCTAAACACTCTACTTGTTTATAAGAGGTTTAAAATAGCTGCAACCCCTCAGTCCATCTGTCTCTCGTTACCTCAAACAGAGAAGAGAGGAAGTTTAATAAGATCTTTTGATATGCTGTAATCCAAGCCAAGATCTTTTACTATTTGGAGGGAGAAGAGGGTTTAATGAATGACTCATACGCTGCTCTGCTTTCTCAATGGCTTCGAGGAGTAGTAAAGAGACTGAATCAAATTATGTGTGCATGTGTGAGCATGAGTGTGTCTGTGTGCATGTGTGCGAGGTGCATCAGTCTGTGGGCAGGGGGACAGGGAACCAGTCTGACCAGGGTGGGCTTCAACTCTATATCCAGGGTCCAAACTGGGCCTCCATGCAGTACATCTCCAACAGGCCTCCTCTCCACCTCCAGCATCCACAGTGGAGGTCCAGATCTTGGCTCTATGGAAGTCCTGCCTAATGATGGACTGTTTAACAGTTTGAATTGGCTCTGATCTAAAACATACCCACTGTTCTAACTTAAAGCCTGTACCTGCCAATGACCTCATCTCCTGGGGAGCAGCATGGCTCGTCGGGGGTGGTGCGAGGGCCCCTGAATTCATGGATAGCTCCTGGGGCCCAGAGAAGCTGACACCATCCCTCCTCCGTGTGTGGCCAAACGCCCCATCTCTTTTACTGCATGTGATGGAAACCATACGCCTTCGCCACGCGAGACAGCCAGGCGTGACACACGCGGTTATGAGTGAAAGAGGAGCGGGAAGAGAGAGATGAGAGGGACACAGCAAGAGTGATATCTGAATGATGGAGGAAGAGAGAAAGAGGAAAACAGGAATAGAGCAATACAGAGAAGGAGGTGGAGGCCAGAAGTATGGAGACACCAGATGACATAAAGATGAAGAGGAGGACATAGCGAAAAAGCAGACCGGACATAGCCGTGACAGTAGATCTGCATACCATCACGCTATAGAGAGGTTAGCCAGACTGCAGGCAGGGTCTGCAGTGTGACAGTGTGTGACAGAGAGAGAGCTTAGAGGACTACTTACGCCAGAGAAAGACAGATAACACAGACAGAGAGACAGAGGGGACATATTTTACAAGTTGGACAGCAGGTGGATTTAAGGTAATACAAAGCCAGCAAAAACCCAGCAACCCCATCATGGATGCTGTAATGTCTTCACACCATCTGATAGTAAAGATGGACAAAGAAACACAAATGGGACAAGTGGCCAGCAGACAGGCAGGCAGCGAGCAGAAGACAGAACCTGCTTAGTAAGTCCCATCCACCCTGACCAGAGGCCCTGCCTGGGTCTGCACAGACTCTGTGTTAGACAAGCAGGTCGTCTTTCTAGAAACCTCAATCAACAATAGAAACAGGGAGAGGGAGCGGGTTGGCCGCAGCACAGCTTGGGGATTTGAGGCCCAGGCAATGACTCTGGGTTTTGGTTACAAAGCAAAACAAGGGTTTAAGCACCCCAAACATTGCTGTCTTCCAGTTTGTGTGTGTGTGTATGTGTGTGTGAATGTGTGCATGTGTGTGGCCCAATGTTTAATGACCTCCATCAGCGTCCAGAAATTGATACAGAAGAAAATAAAACAGACACTGTCAGCAAAAAGAACTAAATGGGATCATGGGGAGTTTTGATAACTATAATAAAATATATTAAACTCAATGACAGATAGAAACTGAAACAATACAAGCACTGATGTTCCATTGATCTTCGAATGAGAAAGATCAAAAGGTCAAGCATTCTGTACAACTCCACATGCAATCCTGCACCATCTCAAAAGCTTGAAAGAGTAAAGACTGGCGTATTCTCATTTCCTTCCAGTCAGCATTTTAAATGGAGATGTTTGGCAGTCTCTCTTTTCCCCTCTCGCACACCCTCTCTTTTTCCCTTCTTTCAACCTTCCAGAACCTTCTTTGGTTTTTCTTTGTGCTCAACTTCTTGTTTTAGGAATGGTTGGAACCTGGTCCTTGTCTCTGATGACCCCTTGTCTCACTCTTATGGGTTGCTATCCCATAATTGGCTCCTCTGGGTGCCCCTCAAAACTAAATCTACTAAGACCCCCAGTGACGGAGAAGCAAGGGGCAGGGAGTCAAGCGCAAATAAACCGCTGGACGTAACTGGTCGTAGGAAAGGGAAATAAAACAGACAAAGGGGACATATTCTCACTGATACACAGCTGAGAAAATAAACCATAAACTGGTATTCGAGGCATGACGTTTCATGACTGGCTCTTCTGTTGCTGCTGATGGAGGTCTGTGGTGGCCACGTTGGGGACTTGACGTTAACATCATACAGTCCTCCCTCCCCTTCTGCTCTCACCCTTTCTCTCCGTCTTCTGCCTCCCCCGTTTCACTCGCCCCCTCTCATTCTAACTTGGAACTTAATCTGCTTGCACACGGTAACCATGGCCATGTGCAGGGGTCTAGAATGAGTGTTTTAGTCTGTCTCCAGAAAGTTCACATTTACTTCCTACCATACACCATAAACAACATGGCATTAGTAGTAAATACGGTTTTATAGAACACAGTGTGAATGTACTCCCCTCTGTGCAACATGACAACACACAGTCTGAGCTCATTCCCCATAAAGAGGGCACACTACTCTCCCTCAAATCCAGTCCCAGGCTCCAGCCCTGACCCTGGACACAGCCCTAACTCCAGACCCTAGGCCCTCAGGCCAAACTCCAAACCCAAGGCCCACCTCTAGACCCCCAGCCAGAGGCCCCCAACATACCTGTGTGTCAGATGCACTGTTTGTGTCAGTATACCTGACTTGCCATGCCTTTTGGTGTTTGACAGTAAGGCGACTGAGTTCATTTGGGTCTGCGGTGGGTATGTGCGTGACTACTTGACTGCATACTCTGAGTGCTCTACAGTAACATACCTGTGTGCTTCTGAGTGAGGAAAACACAAGGGGAAAGATGGATGGAGATCTAAAGCAGCTCCACTCTGCCAGCAGCTATTTAACTTCACAGGAGCCATGAGGTTTTACTTATATTAACCTAGTCACACACAAACTATATGCACACACGCACACACACAAACTAACACACACATGTACCCACAGTATCCTTGGTTACATAGTGTGATATTGTGAGCTCAGGTTTGCCATCGATATTACAGCTAAGAGATTATAGCACTGTTGCCAGTACAACCTCAACAAAGTCAAGTAACTGTCTACATCCCATAGCTTTCGGTTTATATATCTGTGCTATAACTCCAAATCAACCTGGTCTACGTCAAGGCTGCAGATGTGGATCCAGATAGAACCATTAGGTCATAAAGAAGCTAGGCAGATTCTTGGGCTGGTTTAACAGGAAGCATGTTGGGGGAGTCACAATGGGCCGGAGGTTTTACTGCCCAGGCAGAGTCCCATCAGCAAAACTCATCACTCACTTGGCCACCGGCCTCAATGTAGTCAGACCCAAAGCCATGTGGAGTGTTGAGCTAACACAAGCTGAGCTTAAACCTGCTGGGATAAAGCTAAGATGAACCAACGCTAGCTGAGGTACAGAGCAAGAGAAGCAGGTTTTATTCAAATCACATCCTCTTCAGAGAAGGGTTGGCTTTCCCATGCAACGCAACGCTCTGTGTTGTACTGCTGTGGTGTTGGTTGGGTTGCAAAGATTTACTGTATGGTTGTGAAGAGTTGTCAGGGCTTATGGTCAACCTTGAATCAACCACTCTGTAATTTAAGGGTTTTAAGGTTACATTTTAATTAGAAGGTAAGTCATACCCGCTCCAGTTTGGCCTGTAGAATTAACTAACCATGGTTTGAATAAAAAAGATGATTACATATTTATCTGTCAGAGATTCATAAAAGTGGCAATACAAGTTAAGTCCTCAAAATGTGGTGGCGGGGGTTCGATTTTTACTGACAGTTACATGTAGCAGGAAATTCAAAATTTGGATTTGAGTTGGTTTATAATCCATATGGACACAATTGAATGAGAGGAAACCACATGACAAATTATACATTTCCATAATATCCTTTCCCTCCCACACCTGAGTAATGTCCAACATCAACATATCTACATAAAAAGAAAAGCAGACATAAAAGCTATGGCTTGCATTCTGAAGGATGTAACAATAAAGACTGTCTGTCTGTTGCATCGTGGGTAATGGAGCTCCACATGGGTGGCCTACCACAACTGTGTTGGTATGCGGGGGCGTGGCTTGTCAATCTCCATGACACCAAGCTGTATTTGGACAAGAAGATGGTCTGCACGTTTGTCTGTCAATGTCTTCAGAGAAGCATGCTCTTTAATGTCAGGCCTGCCCTGAGCCAATTAAAACACTGTCAGAGCTGCCTTTACCCAATCAGAGGAGCACCCGCCTGACTGTCAGACATCTGGGCATATGAATCACGCAGAGTATACAGCAGTTACTGGAAACACTAATCAACAACAGAGAACAAAACGTTTAAAACTGTGCCCCCAACAAAGCTGTTTACTTTGTTTGCAGTTTGTTTTGAGGGGCTAAACAGCCGACTCCTCTCCCCTGGAAGTTTTTTTGATGTATACCTCAAATGGTTCTCCTCTGGCACCACTCTGAACAGCCACGGTTGGGTTTAACAGGAACCTTTTGATGCTTCTTCACCCATCAACGTCAGCGCTATAGTTACCATAACCTACATCTTGGTATAATATACATCGCTGTACATTCCCCAGTGGATCAAACACTGAAAGCGAAGACCCACTGGGTTCAGGAAAGTGTGTAAAAAGAAAATACACCAGTGAACTTTTCTTCCTTCTGAGTTTTAGCCACATCTGAAAATGTGATAGTCATTATGGTTCTGACAGGGATCTGGACTAGACTGCATCTCCTTTCTACCTCTGCTCTGGTTTTCACAACCACCAGGAAGCAGCGGGTTGATCTTGGCAGCTTGCTGAGTCGATTTATTTTCTTTCGTTAACGTTTCAACCTCTGAAAAACAGCTCCTATGTTTTTCAGTATGCTAAACGAGTATGAATAAGAACCACCGGATTCATCGTTTACATGTGTGTGTGCACTTTTTCACTAATGCTTACAACACACACACACAAACATTATACAGAATCCATTATACCCAGGGGGTATATATGTAGGTGCAGTATAACTCGAACATGGCCTCTTTAAAACAAAGGCTTGCCAAGTGTAATACACCACTTTTCAAGGGAGGCCTCAAAGGTATGCAGGTGTCCTGGCATAGCTCACACCTTCTCTGCTGTTCCACTCTCCATTTGTGGATGTTATATTTAGACACTATGCTTGAAAGCCATGTCAAATACACCGCAGGGGAGGCCTCCCTGACCCTGACTCCAACACTGGGGGTCAGCCTGCTGCTGCATCACTGCATGGGTCACCTCCAGGAAACACCGGGGCTGGTGACGTGGAGCTGAGCCGGGGAAGTGGAGCTAGCAGGGGTGGGGGTATAGGGATGGAGGTTGGGGGTAGTATGTGAAGTTGGGGGTTAAGCTAAGGTGTGTGTGGGGGGGTTGAGATAGAGGTGGGGGTTGATGGAGGACGTGGGGTGGGAATGGGATACAGAGAAGGGGGGGTGAGAGAGGAGATGGGGGTGGAGGTAGAGATGAGGGGCCAGAGGAGAAGGTGGGGGTGGAGGTTTGAAGTTGAGGTAGAGTGGAGGGCAGCTGGTCTTCCTCAGGTGAAAGCAAAGAGTCGTTCACACCAGACGCTGGATTAAAAAAACAAGATCTAACTGCTAGCATGTGTGTTGTTCAGGCCAAATCACATGTTGACTGGATTAACACCACTCTTTCTGCTGGGGGATCAGGAGAGAAATAAGGGTTTTGTCTGTAGTTGTGATGACCTATAATGCAGGATGATGTTGATGAAGGACTCTATGTGCAGACAAGATTCCTTTGTCTTCCTTGATCGCCTGCCATTTTCCCTTTGGCTCCTATATTGATGGGAATGAGTTATGATTGTGTAAGATAAAGTTTTCCCTTTCTGGATTCACTGTCTGCAGGGTTTGGATGTGATAGTTTGCAGTCAATATATACTTTTGTCGTAGTCTTTTGATAAAATACTATAAAGGAAAACCAAATAATTTCTTTTGGATACATAACCTACTCAAAATGTACAACAGCACAACTTAATAAGGCCAAACCTAAAAAGTATTTTCAGGTTTGGTGTGAGTGTGTGAGGAGAGCAGGTGAACAACAAGATCGTCAACAGATTTTTCTCCATAAACAATGTCCAACTGGCTTTCATTGTTAGAATCCCAGTCTCCCCCATCTGTCATATACACACACACACACACACACACACACACACACACACACACACACACACACACACACTGTAACTAGATCTTTACCATTCTTATCTATCCTTTCCCTCCTCCAAATCCATCTGTCCTCTTCCTGGTCTTGTCTTTCAACAGCCTGGTTCCCCTCCACCTTTTCTTCCTTCGTCTTTTTCACTCCCTTCCTCCCCCTGGGGAAGAACCCCCCCAAGCCCAACCCACCCACCCGCCTCTCTCTCCTTCCTTCTCAGCACCTCTTGTTCTCCTTGCACATTCACCTCATCGATGTTATCTCGCTCGATCTCTCTGTCTCTGGGAGTGGGTGTGGACATTCTAGGGAGATGAGAAGGGGCAGCGTGCAGAGTGTGTAGATCATGTCTGCTCTGGTCTTTATGTCCAGCTTTAGCATGGGTTCAGATAAAGCATCGATGGGGTGTCCAGCAGTTTTAGGTTTTACTGTAGGATTGATTTATTTTTGTTACAGTAACTGCCAAATTGTAACAGAGTTGGGGGTTTTTACAGTAAGATGTGAAAGGATGTCTTGTCTGTTGGATCGTAGCCCTGCTCTACCCAGATTTACCCAGCTCTAATAGCCATATAGTTTCTACTATATTTGTGTGACCTGAGACTGGTCTCTCTTCCAGCAGACAGAGATATGTAAGCCATACTAGAATGTTACTGCAATAAAATCTGGAAACTAAGACCTTTCCTGTGTCCTGTTACACAACTCAGTTTCAATTTTATTCCTGTGTTACTGGAAAATGATTCATGGTTTTCACCCACCCTTTCCTTGACACAACATCGATGATGACCCCCCCCCCCCCCTTTCTCTCTTGCTCACTCTTCTCTGTTCATTCTCTCCATCATTCTTTTTTAATAGTGTCTTTCTATCTTTTCTCTTGCACGCTCTAAGGTCTGGAAGAGTGTTTTACTAGCTTGCAACTCAGGTTCGATGGCCCAGTCCCTGGGTGACTTCTACAAGTACTTTCCCATCCCTCCCTGCTCTCTGCACTGCATAGTGGGAGGTGCACAGGTGGTTGACCTGACACGCTTGCACGGTCAGGTAAGGTTAAGTGTGTAAATTGCCCTCTCAATCTTATGGCCTTAAGTTTCAGAAGAGAATATGATGGGGGCACAGTATTGTCTGAGCTCTGTTATGCAGAACTAACCTGGAGATCACACCTACCCAGAGTGACGTGATTAGGAAAAAGTTAAGTTGATGTTGTTTGATTTTCACCAAAACCACTGCCCTAACAGAGAGAGTCGGGAAAAACAAGAAACGAGGAGAATGAAAGAGACAGCTAAAGCAAACAGACACATGCTAAAAGGGTAACCAATCTGACTTGTGAGGGACTCCCTAGTTCAAACGCAACCTCGACAACAGTGGTGACTGGTAAGCACATTTAAGGCTTCTTCAACAATGAAAAATAGCTAATAAAATCCTGTTGTTGTAATGTTGAGAGAGGAAACTGATGGAGAGCGTTTGAGAAACACCACAACTTGAGCAAGGGAGCCACATAAAAGTGCATTCCACGCTGCTTGACACTGCAGAGTGGCACATAGAGCAAAGCCACGGGAAACACTGGAAGATTGAGTTGGAGATACACTCCACGTCTTGTTGAAAGTCAGTCTAAAGTGGCTTTTCTGTGTGTTTTTCCTATTTCATCTGGAGCATGGTGCCAAGAGTAAGTTGGGGAGGTTGGATAGGGGGTGGGAAGTCAAGTTCGACTCCGTTCCCCGCCAGAGGGGCCCATCGGACAGAACTGGGAGGCCGGCTGTGCTGACACAGCTGGGCCTGGGCAGCGACCCCAGCTCTTCACTCCAGCGGGCCATGCTGAAGAAACCATAACAAGTGCAGGAAACAGATCAGCACACTCTAGGTTCTAAACCGGCCACAGAATGCCTGGCCCACGACTCCAGACCCAGATGTGGGAGGAGAGGCTCCTGAAGCCTCGATATCTCTGGTGTAACTACCTCCACAACGGCTCCTTAGAACAATCACCTAGGTCAAGTGCGAGCGGAACAGACTACTAACTGGAGAGGGACATTAAAGTCCTCTAATTACAAAACAGTCCTGGGCTCTCTCCACATCCATGTCACTGCCTGCCAGTAGGGTATGTAGGGGTAATGCCTGTGCTGAAGCCAGAAGGACAGCTTCTCAAGCCCATGACAGATTCCCTTCATCCAGCCTTTAACAAGAGCTGAGGGGGTTCAGCTAAAGAACAGACTGGATTTTTGGTCTCATTCTAATGACCTTCCTATGTCAACCCCCCACAGGAAAATAAATATGTCCAAACCTTGAGGACTGGAGAGGTAATTTTGAGCTGGCTTCAATTTGGCAGAAAGAAGGAGATGGGATTACCATATGAATTCACTCAGCGCCCGTGTGTGCGTGTGTGTGTGTGTGTCCATCCACATGTAAGAGAGTGAGAGAAAGAAGACAGGGGGAAACAGAACCAGTGTTTCATACGTATCTGGGTTTATGAACCCAGGGCCGTGTCCGCTCAGCTCATTCTGACGATGAGAAAGCGAAATGGTTACCCGGGTGATTCTGCGGCACATATGTCAGCAATTGCACATGACTCCACCAAAAGCACATAAACACATTTCAACATGTGGTCCCATACAGTGCTCAAGTGTGCTGATTTTACACCTTTGCGTTTTTAATGCAGCCAACCGTAGGCCTCTGTGTTGGGGGGTGAGAGAGCAAGGTAAGGGTTCTGGTAAGGGTAAGTTCCTTCTGCTCTGGGAAACACAACCATCTTGTCCTGAAGGACTTCTGAATCACTGAGGAAGAATGTTCTGGATGAAAGCTTCTCTGGGAGTTATCTATCTGTCATACAGCTTAGCCTACATTTCATTGGAAGACTGGGATCAGTGCTAGACAGTACAAGCAAGCGCTCCCAGAATTTCAGGAATTCTCCAAATGGGGTCAAGAAAACCAACACACAAGTTGTGTCTAACAAACAACTTTTCTCCCAAAAAATGGAGACTGATAAGTCAACGCAAATAATCTATCAATCCCCAAACAGCACTACAGCTACTTAGCCAGCACTTGTTCAGAACATGGTCTGGAGTCAGCTGAATTAACTGTACAGTCATGGCCAGATACTTTACTCTGGTGCCTCTGCAGATGCAAACATATGGTTCTCCTCCAGCAGAGTGCCAAGATAATAAAGATGAAGGCTGAAGAGTGAGAAGGTACATGTAGCATGTGTGATGGTGTGGGCAATGAAGGCTTGCAGCAGCTTTAAATTGCACAATATGGCCCTTGGAGACAGCATTTCGGACAAGCCTTCAGTCCAGTCCAGCTGCTGCTGCTGTGGTCTTCCCTCCCTAACCCCTCAACGACCTCCCCCACCCATCCACCTCCCCTCCCTGGGCCTGCAACCCTTCTAGCTCAGCCTCTTGAGCTAGCTGCTTTCTCAGCCAGAACTGTTCCACACATCCAGAGTTCATTTGAATAAAGTTGAAAGCGAGTTGGCCTTGGGCCCGGTCCCCACACCACTCTAATGTAGTCCAGGAGCCGGGCTGCCTCACTCCCTCCCTCCCTCCCTCGCGCACTCAGAGAGAAAGACAAACAGGATGCTTCCTCTCGGGTGACACTTTGATGAGGGAGATTGTGTTTTAACACAGTTTGAGTTTGACTCCGCCGGTGCTGGGGTAAAAAAAGAAGAGAGAGGGCCCGCTCCCCATCCTCACACTGAGGCCTACGACCTGGGCCCCGGGCCCAAGCATGAGTGGATGAGTCATACTGGAGCAGAGCTGAGAGACATAGAGGCTCCCACATCCCCTCCTAGATCAACAGTACACTACAGTGATGGAGTACTCTCTCTAGCTCTCAAGAGAACAGAGGAGCGTGTCTCCCTCCCTCTGTGTGTGTGTGTGTGTGTGTGTGTGTGTGTGTGTGTGTGTGTGTGTGAGAGAGAGAGAGAGAGAGAGAGAGAGAGAGAGAGAGAGAGAGAGAGAGAGAGAGAGAGAGAGAGAGAGAGAGAGAGAGAGAGAGAGAGAGAGAGAGAGAGAGAGAGAGAGAGAGAGAGAGAGAAAGAAAGAAAGTAGCCAGTGTATGTATGTGTGCATCGCTCTGTAAATAAATGGGGGAGTGTGTGTTTCTGAGGCTTTGTCCTCTTGACCTCCCAAGCTGTGTCCGCTGTTCTAGGGCTCTGGGTGGGATGGCCCACACAGGCTGTCAGGCGCAGTTAGCTGCTGCTCCGTCGAAGCCCATACTTAGGCTGTCCACAGTAGGAACACTTTGGTGACCTCCTGACCCCTTGGCTGTGAGGAGACATGGCCCACACTGACCTATGTCTGTTGTGACACACACTGCCTCTTTGTTTAGCTTTCTCTCGGAGGAGGAGGAGGAGGAGGAGGAGGAGGAGGAGGAGGAAGAGGAAGGCAGCCGTCAGTCTAAGGCCCAGCTGAGACAGATCATACAGTAGTAGTAGGGGATTTTCTTCTACTCACCGAACCTCTTGTATCCAAAAGACTGTACTTCCTCCTCGTCTGCAAAATCGTCTGTAAATGTAAGAAGACACATACATGTACAGTTAGTACAGTAGTTGAGCATGGCTTCACAGACATACAGTACATACAAACACAAATTGCCTCTGTAAAACACCTCGCCCCAGATCAACCAATGAAGCAAAGCGCTAGTAAGATGCTTTTGCATATATATATGCCTGAGTCAGCAGACAGATAAGGGTATGTGACATATGCTATAACTCCAGCGTGATGGTGAGTCAAGTCAAATCAGACATTGGGTTGTAGGATGAGCCAAAGCCTGTGGTTTCTCTGACTTGACTGTGAAACCAGCTAATTACACTCTTTTACCACTCTGCTATGGGACACAGGGTAGGATGAGGCTTGGGGGGAGAACATCACTGGTAATGGCCAACAGATGTCTGAGAGATACAGAGTTGACTGGTCGGCATCGGGCAGGGGGACAGGACAGACAAGGGCAGGGAACAGTAGAGGCAGTGGGGCCAGGGGCAGAAGAGACAAGGGTAGAAGGGGGCAATGAGAGGCAGGGGCAGTAGGGGGTAGGATGACTTATGTACCCAATCACTCTGCTCAACGAACATCTAAAAATAGACAGGGCAGAATGAGTAGATGACAAGCCTTTAAGACTTTTAGCCCAGACTGCTCAACACAGTGGCCATATTTGCAGCTGAGCTCTGACTCCATCATCATTAACTTCGATGGCCGAAGTAGAAGGAGAAACACATAGACATCTTCTGCAACCAAATGTAGTCTTGATCATGTTGATGGATGATGAATAGAATAAGGTATATATTCTAATAGAATAGACATATGCATACGACAACGTATTTCAAAAATTCCGTTTCAGCACTGCGCAGGACGATAATCTTAACCAGATGTGACATACCGCGCAAGCACGCACATCCAGACAGAGACACATCGAAATAATACCAAGCAACACTTTCGTCAAAAAAGATTATTAAATGAATAGACAAAACACTGCAATATTTCAGTCCCTTTGCCTACCTTTCATGGCGTTCTATAAATCTATAAGAATGGTGTATGAGTAAGAAGTTGACGGTCCCACGTTCACTTTTTGCGCATCCCCACATCCAGTGCAATCAAACACGTCTGATCAGCGTTTCTTAAAACAGTTTATAATACTATTAAAAACAAAATAAAGTTTCTGTCTTCCAACTTCAAATCCAAACTTTACTTCTTCATGATGAGCGTCCTGTTAAGAGTCCCATATCGTTTGAGTCTGCGTTGGCAAAATGATTATTTCAGCATAAAAAGAAGGAATATTCCTGAAGCCTGGCCCTTTGAGTTGTTGTCCTGTAGACTGCAAGTTTAGAGTGTTGGGATATTGATATCTGTTTGCCAGTGCGTTGGTTAACCACCTCTCAAACCCACAAAAATGTCAACGCGCAAAGGAAGTCCCGCGTCTGCAGAGTGTTCTCCGTATAACCACGTGTTTTCTACATCTGTCCGCTCCTCCACTGAAGGTTTGCTTTGGAGAGGAGGATAGGTGAGGTTATGTTTCAGTGCAAACCCTGGGACGTCGTGCGGAGTTTGGATAGCCGGAGATGAGATTAAATTACTGGCCTGATGGCAAACGCGTCCCCCGGGTGAAAAATGTGGAACCTATTAGAGATCGTTTCAAAGGGAGTGGGGAGAGAAGTTTAACGTCACTGAAACAGCGACGTTGTGGGGATGGCTCATTGTTTTACTAATCCTCTCCTACATTCCTTTTTTGGGACATATACAAAATATTGTGCATCAGAGCACGTTATTCTATTAGTCAATTATGAAATTAGCTAACAAGGCTAGTGAAACACATTTTGCCCATTTTCATACTGCAGAGTGCAAATTTCTATTTGAGTTTGAGGGTAGATCTCTCAAATGCTCTGAAGGACAATACTTTTTGTAATTGTTTTTCTGTAGAGAGAGATTGACAGACATTCATCCTAGAGAGTAACAAGACCCCAAACACAGACTTATGTCCATCTATCTCCACCCCTGTCTTTGTGCCCAGCAGATACAGTTCACCGATCAAAGACGGAGCCCAACCCAACTATCACAGTCAGTCAGGATCTTCTCAGACTAATAGGAACATCAATGCAATTAGCGGGAGAGACACTTTTATCTTATCTCTGAAACACTTGTGTTGGAGTGTGAATGGGTTACAGATGAGATCACACACATTACACCACAATCTCACTGTGTCTGGCTATTGTCTCAGAACGGTGAACGTCTCAATCGTACACTCTTTGGCAGTGTGTGTATGTGTGTGACGTCTGTTTGCCCTCAAGTTAGTCTTTTGGCACGCGTTCAGTCGCAATCTGATTTTACAAACAGATCGATTTCAGGCCGAAGAAAAGACAAAGTACACTGCTTCTGAACAGAATTCAAATCCTAGGCTTTCTGGAGTAGTCAAAAGATCACATCCCAAAGCTTCTCTTTGGATACTAGAGCCTATAACTCCAACCCCTTTGCTTGGGTTAGGACACAGTCCGGCATGGATTAAGTTCTGAGCCCGTCTGAAATGATAATAGAGGTCATTTTGTGTTTTTTTAAGGGCAGCAAAACTGTGTGTTTTACCGTTAGCCATAATTGGAGCAGCAGGTTGGTATTAGGGCTCAGGTAGGGATCACTGTGAGATGATCAAACACAGCTGTGGGTCAGGTAGCCTCACAGCCAGAGGCCTTCTTGAGTCTCGTTTAGAGGTTGGGACCTCATTTGCTGGGTCATAGCTCTCAGCAGAGGGTTGAAATTAACAAGAAGGACTGATACTGCAGGGAAATTCCACATTTTCTAGTCCGGTGCTGCAATGTTTAGATACCCACACAAATGGCAATGTCGGTAGACATGATGCCGCCTGTGCCAGGTAGACAGATATACACAGATTAGGAGGAATAAACCATGTGTGTCTGCCAAGGATTCCAGTACAGACATGAGTTCAGGACAATCTAAGTTAAGGAGGTGACAGAACAGTGTCCAGGTTAGACCCCTGAATTATATGTTAGATAGATTATGGCTTCAGAACTAGTCAAAATACTGAAAGTGTCTGTAGGTTAGGTGATAACATTCATTTGGTTAGGATGGTGGCAGGCTTAATGGTCAGCTATACAAATACACTAATAGGATCTGAGCTGCTAAGTGGAGCCTTATAAATAGAACAATCCTCAGCAGTGTTATCACTGTGTACCTATCTTTCTCTCTCATTCAATTTCTCTCGCTTTCGGTCTAGTAGTCTGTCAACCACCACGTTTCCAATTTCGACAAATTTGTTGATGCTTTCTCAGTTCTTAAGGTAATAAATGCTAGTTTCTTTACCATCGTCTGATACTGCAGGATTGCAATATTTTTCTCTGGTTAGCTGTTTAGATGAGGCTCATTGGTGACTTGTTGTGATAGCATTGACAGACCTCTTTACACAGACTGGGTAGTGCCATCGGTTGAAACAGATTGTGTAAAGGTAAACTACTTTTTGATTGATTCAGAATAGTTATTTGGACATGCTGAGACTTACACTAAATGCAGCAACTGCAGAATACAGTTGTGTCCATTGTTTCAGACATTGTTTGAGACAACTCTCATTTACACGGGACCCTTTACATGGGACTGGATACTTTAAGCCGTCCTGTTTTGAAAGAAAGTTTTCTGGCTGTGCTAAATTTGTACTGCGTTTGCAGTTGCTTGAGCTGTTGATAAACAGCACTACCTGGTGGTTGATCTTTTTTGAATTTGAAAAGAAATCCTGAAGTATCCCCTTCTCATAGATTAGTCCTAAAAATCTAATGAGATCGATCCTCCTTAGCACAGCAGTGACTTCTAGGAAGCGTTTATAAGGTTATCTGTTATTACTGTTGTGTAAGACCTCACCTTAACCCTCCAGTGGTAAGAAAGATGAATTTTACTTCACTTTGTGATGTTTCAGTTCTGTGTCTGCAAGTGTCCCGTTAAGATGAGGACCCTGGTTGTTCTGATGTTCCTCGTGTCAACTCTGGAGTTCCTGTTCTGCACCCCTGTCTACCCAGTAGGGACAAATGAGGAAGTTCTCAAACGTGAGTGTTCTTAAGGAGTTTGAGGATCTAAGTTAGGGTGGAAACCCATGCAGCCCTCAGCCCCCGACTACAAGGCATACATGTGTGAGAGGCATGTCGCTGATGTTAGTGTTTTCTCTGGCTGTGTGTGCAGAGCTGTCCAGGGAAGGCGAGAGGCATGTTGACGAGGAGATGAAGAGAGCCCTTTTTGGGGTCAAACAGATGAAGGAGACGATGGAGAGGAATGAGGAGAAACACAAGCAGTTCATGAACAGCCTGCAACACAGCAGTGACAAGAGAAAAGTAAGAACGCAGAGGAAATAAACAGACAGATTGTTCACACCTTAGAAACGTCTGCATCTTTTTTCATTAGATTGACTTAGTAACTGTTCGGTACTTTGGACTTTACCAACTCTTTTGTATGATTGTGGCTAAACCAGCCTCAAACCATCCTAAACATGTGACTCACCACACGTTCACACCCACAGAAGACCCGACGTCTGTTCTCTGTCTTCCCCAAGCAACGACACGTATAACGGCCACATATTTTCTGCTTCACGAGCAAATGTTGATAGAGAAACCCACAAAGCAGACAGTGAGTAGTGTGGTTATGGGAAAGGGGAGTAGGGAGTAGAGAGTATAGTTACAGCACATTCAGGATTAATGAACTGTCTGTAGATGTGTCCGTGTTCTGTACAAACGAGCTGCTGAGAGCCAGGGTTCTAAACCACAGCATCTTCTTCCAATACACAATACACTCACAAAAGTCCTCCTACACTGAGAACAGCCCGACAAAGATCATAAGAAAAGGACCCCCCCCCCCAAAAAAACAGCCAAACAATCCTCAGCAGACTGATGTTTCTTTTTAAATTGCAATGTTTCCCTCACTCCTGCTCGCTCATCTGATCTCGACTGGATTGGTGACGGCCGTGTGGTGAGGCAGCTGTTTGCACCTATTCCATCACGTTAGATCAGAGATGACCTTGAGTAGGGGAGGAAGAAGGGAGCTTGCACTACAAGAGAATTCAGAGACAGTCTCTCCATTCATCATTCCCCTTTACTGTGCTCTTCGCTAAGGGGGCGGTGCAGTTGGCCACGGAGGCGGAACACAAGCTTCAGGAGGCTGAGCAGCAGTGCCGTGATTCGCTGACGATGTCGTTTGAGGAGTGTCGTCCCTGCTTAGAGGACACCTGTAGGAGCTTCTACACCTCCACCTGCCGGAGGGGCTTTTCATCCTTCTCATTCAAGGTGAATCCCACAGTTGGTATTTATTGCACTGATCCATTGCATTCACAGCAACATGTGATATAAATCAATTGCAGTATTTGTGAAGAGTATTGGTTCCAGGCCTGTGCCACAGTAAACCTATGTGTAAACCAGGCTGTGTGTTGTACTGTATGCTCTGCGCTGTAGTTCAGGAGTTCTTTTCCTCTTCCTTAGGTGGAAGAGTTCTTCAAGAAGATGTCGTCCCAGTTGGAAACTCAAGACGAGGTCTACAACCAGACCCAGGACCCAGACCAGAGCCAAAAGCCCGAATCCCAGACCCAGACCCCCGACGGAATGGAACAGGAGATGGTACAAGTGGAGGCCTCCTTCAGACAGCTGAAGAGCAGAGTGGGCCTCCTCTACAACACGAGCGTGGAGCTGGTCAACAGGATGCACCAGGAGTTTGGCCATACCTTCCATGTAGCCTTTACCAACGATTTGAAGCCCAGGTTGCTCAGCCCCACCGAGGACACCCCTAGCCTGGGCTTCCTTAGGGGAATGGGTCTGGAGCACATCCTGGACTCAGTGTATGACTTTGGCAAGACTATGCTGGAAGAGTTCAGTTATGCGATGACAGACACATTGGACGAGGTGAAAGAGACTCAGCAGCAGAGAGGTATGCTGACTACATTCTAAGATACAACGTCATAGGTCTGCATTCTGCACACTTTAATGGACATATTGTTGATCACTGATTTCCAATCAAAAGTTTTAGAGATCGATCATACACAAATTGATGATAAAAAAGCAATCGATATTTCCGTTACAAATAGAATCCCCTGCAACAGTACCTGATCTCATTGACTTAAAATGTGTGTTGCCATGATCAAGTGAACACGTTTCCTGTGCATGCAATAATTCAAGGTGCTGATTTGATTGGCCGTGTGCCGTGCACCTCTCTCCAGCTCCAGGGTCGTCCTCGGATGGGGGTCCGGGCCACAGCAGGTACCTGTGCAGACGGCTGCGCAGGCAGGCCTCAGACTGCTGGCTGCTGCAGGACCAGTGTGAGAACTGTCAAGAGGCTCTAATAAGAGGTGAATGTTAAAGATCAGAATGTGGGAATAGAGTGCAAATACATGATCTTCTCACAGTATCTGTGGCATAGTTGATCGATGCATAGCTGCATGCAATGTCTGCAAATACACGTGTGTCTTCTCTGCTCCTCTCCAGAGTGCCCCAGTATGAGGGAGCTTCACTCTGAGCTGGAGGAGATCCACCTCCTGCTGAACGCCTCTCGGCAGCAGTACGAGGACACGCTGCTGGTGGTCCAGAGACACACGGACGACACGCTCACATGGCTGGATGTCACAGCAGAGAAGTACGCCTGGGTGACCCTGCTGGCTAATGACACTCTGGGCCCGCAGCACATCTTTAGCATCACTTCAGTAAGTGACTGATGGCAGTGACACTGATGGCAGTGACGCTGATGGCAGATCTTTACTCATTTGAATGAAAAAGCAGAGGTAGCCTATTAGCTTTGTGATTCAAACTGTTGTGGTTATGTGTTATTATTATTGGTGGTTTCTAGGTGGTTCCACACATGCAGATGAGGGACAGTGGGTCTAAGGTGGACACCACAGTGGCTGTGAAGGTCCTGGACTCTCCATTGTTGACCCTCTCAGTTCCAGCTGAATTGGAGATGCAGGACCCTGCCTTCATCCAGTATGTGGCCAAAGAGGCCTTGGTGCTATACAAACAGAAGTTGAACGGTAAGCATCAGACCCCTTGTACAACTGGGCAAATATTCCTTCATTCTGTTAAATGTTACAAGTTTACCCCAGAGAGTTTACTTTCGAATCCAAACCCTTCTTCTTCTTTTTTACAGAATTGCAATGATATGGATATCTGCAAGATACCTCTGTGACTGAATATTCAAGTTCTGGTATTTATGTAAAGTGTATTGCACTGTATTTTTCATCTTTCTCCAAGTAGAAGCATTTAACATGGTTCTTGATTTTGTGAGAACTGAACTGTAAAATAAAACATTTCAAAATGATGCTTCCATTTATGCGTGATTGAAGACATGGCTTTAACCAGAGCCATGGCTTTGGCTTTAACGTGTGGAGGTTTTTGTTCAGTAGGCGGGACTTAAAGTGTGCGCGTTTTTCTTGAAATGTTATTGGTTTTCCTCAATACAAGGAAATGCGTCAAAATAACCCGCGAATATTTGTAGTTGACAGTACGACTTTCGTGCGTGCAGTTATTCCATTTTAAAAGCAAAATGCCAGCAACATCTGAAATACACACAACGGAGTGTCGCAATGGTGAAGAACAGAAGAGAGTCGAAGGGAAAGCGGATAATATTCAATTTTCCTTGTTTTGTGATGAACGGGGCTACTTGAATCAAATAGAATACATTCTGCAGCACGGCCACAAAAAGGGAGATCGCACTGGAACGGGAGTTGTCTCTGTATTTGGGTCACAAGCAAGATACAGTCTCCGGGGTAAGCAACCAGTAGCCAGTCAGTAGGCTACACCGTTTTCTCTACATGTTGATAATTATATTGGTGAAAGGTTTGGCATAGTGATTTTATTAATTTGAACAATCAACATATTATTTAACTAGGTAGTTATTTCCCGCGTATGAGGTCAACGACTGTCAAAATTGGCTGCAGCTTGAATAGTATCCCGTAATTTCACTTCAGATCAGTTCCCGCTACTAACGACAAAAAGAGTGTTCTGGAAAGGAATTCTTGAAGAATTGCTATGGTTTATTAAGGTAAGATAACCAAAGAAAATGCTTGTTGTTGAAACCAAGGTGCTTGCACACGTTAACAGATTGCACACACACTTCCTACAAACCCAATGTCCGGTAGATGGCGCTCTACTTCCAAAAATAAATTAAGCTGACAGTAGATTTTGGTCTTTGCTGCAGGGATCAACAAATGCCAAAGAGCTGTCGGAGAAAGGGGTGAAGATTTGGGACGCCAACGGCTCACGGGATTTCCTGGACAAGAGCGGGTTCAGAGACCGGGAAGAAGGGGACCTGGGACCAGTGTATGGGTTTCAGTGGAGACACTATGGGGCAGAATACAAGAATATGCATGCAGGTAACTGTAATAACTCATAATCCAATTAAGACAATGTAAAGATTAAAAGACAATACACTAATACGATTTTACTACACACACACACACACGATAGTTGCATTGGATTAAATCGTTTTTGTCCTCCTGCAAGACTACACAGGACAAGGTGTGGACCAGCTACAGAAGGTTATTGACACAATCAAGACCAATCCGGAGGACCGGAGAATCATCATGTGTGCGTGGAATCCAAAAGGTTGGTTGTTTGACACATGGTCACAAAATCCATCAAGCAAGCCTGCTTCTGACTTCCTTTGTGCCCCTCAGACCTTCCCTGCATGGCCCTGCCCCCGTGCCATGCCCTGTGCCAGTTCTACGTTTGCGACGGGGAGCTGTCCTGCCAGCTGTACCAGCGCTCTGGGGACATGGGACTGGGCGTGCCCTTCAACATTGCCAGCTACGCCCTGCTCACATACATGATCGCCCACATCACTGGACTGAAGGTGGGTGTGTCTTGTCACTCGCTTCCCACGTTCACAAAACTGGCATTTTGAATGGAAGCCGTGAGCTCTTATGAGATTTAAGATCCCACACAAGAAGGAATTTTTACCCCCCCACCCCTTTGTCCTTTCCGCCTCCACAGCCTGGTGACTTTGTGCACACTCTGGGAGACGCTCACGTGTACGCCAACCACATCGAACCCCTCAAAGTTCAGGTAGGCTCGTGCTCTCTGTGCGTGCGTCTGTGCGTGCGTCTGTGCGTGCGTCTGTGCGTGCGTCTGTGCGTGCGTCTGTGCGTGCGTCTGTGCATGCGTCTGTGCATGTGTGTGATCGTGACGTTCATCTTGTGGACTCCTCCCTTGCAGCTTCAGAGGGATGTCCGCCCCTTCCCCATGCTCAAGATCCTGAGGACGGTGGAGTGCATTGACGACTTCAGAGCCGAAGACTTTGAGATTACAGATTACCATCCCCATCCTGCCATCAAAATGCAGATGGCTGTTTAATCAGAATTCCATGGAATGAATCCTTATGTTGTATTGTGTGTCCTGCAATGGAGTTGATTTCTGCTGTATCGACCTGCTTTTATGTTGCATTTTAGGTTCATTGTTTTTGTCTTTTTAATTCTTGTTAAATGTTTTAATTTCTGAAAATAAAGAATTTATATATTCCATTGTTTAATGTAGCTATTATACAACAGCTTATTGTACAACAATGGAAAATCAAGTATTAAAAAAATGCAGTGACATTGGTTTAAAAAGAACAAAACATAAGAAAGTATCAGGTTTTTTGCACAGTTTGATAGTCACTAAATTATTCATCAAGTACTTTAGTGTACTTGATTTATCACCCCCTGCAGTGAAGTGAATGGGTCGGTGCCAACTGAAAATCAAATAATTCTCTGATGTCTGCTTCTTCACTCTTATTTTCCTCCTCACGGATTCAGGAGCTTCCTCCAGACCTCTCCCTGAGGGTACTGGTGTCTCTGCACAGACGACTCCACCATCTCGCAGGAGTATCCTGGATCCTGATTGGACAGGGACCAAACAGCATTGGCTCAGTAGCCTGTCTGACGGTGGTAAATGTCTAGCAGTGCATCTACTGCTGCTGCAGAGAATGAAAAAAAAAACTCCACCCACAGCGTCACCGGTGATAACTTTCAGTCTGGTGTGGGGTTGATGCAGTGGTGTTGAAATGTACTATACCTTGGGGGGCATGTAGTGGGTGTCCCTCAGCACCACAGGACTGATAAAGTGCTCATGGAGGTGGTCCACGTACTCACACATCCTGAGAGAGGAGACAGGGTCATGCGACAGCAGTCAGAACAGCAATTACTCATGTTATTGAACATGTTATTGTGGTTGGCACTGACCGGTTGTGGAGGCTGGCGGACACGGAGATGTAGTCGAAGAGAATGAGGTGTTGGACCAGCTCACACAGTCCAACTCCCCCAGCATGAGGACACACAGGCACTGGAGACGGAGGGGAAAGCTTAACACGGCAACGCTAACATGCCAGGCATGAGCCCCCCACACACCAAGATAAACATGTAGATACCGTACACACACAGTAAATAAATGTAATACCCTGGAACTTGTGGGCCATGAGCAGTACAGCCAGGTTCTCATTGACACTGCCCAGTCTGCAGCTGTCAATCTGGACAAACTGAAGCGCCGATGCTTGTAGGAACTGCTTAAACATCACCCTGTTGTGGCACTGTGATGATGGGCAATATCATCATGTTACGCCATTTCAGATCCACATTGACACACAGGACAAGTGGGGGGTAAAACACCAGCATGGTGGGACGTACCTGTTCTCCTGTGGCTACTCCAATCCCCAGAGGAGCCAGGGCCTGGAACAGTAAAACATAGATCTCAATCTCACCAGCATTCAGAAAGACACAAATGTCAGGCCTCTAAAACTCCATCCATCCTACTACTGTTTGTCACCTTGGAGATGGTTGCATGGCCGAGGATATCGTCAGGACTGGTGGGCTCCTCAATCCACACGGGCTTGTACTGGGCCAGCTCAGACACCCAGGAGATAGCCTCTCCAACATCCCACCTCTGGTTGGCATCGATCATCTGACACAGAGCAGGTACTATCAACTTTGCCATCAGGAAACATACTGGAAAAAAGACTGGGTAAATGCTAGTTAATGATTAAGACTCAGGGCCTATTCTGATGTCTACTAAAATAGAAAATCCCAAAATGAATTATTTTTGCAAACTTAAGACTCCTTGGCCTGGACATATTTTCTGTGAAGAACATGCATCCATATGTGGTGTTGGATGATGTTATTAAAAGTGGGTGTGTCGGTAGGTGAAAAAACGTAAACCTGTGTGCCTCATCCACAGTGAGGATTACTGATACCAATAGCGTGGCAGATAATTACCAAAGTGTTGTTGGGACCAATCAGCTTCCGTATGAGACTGCAGCGACGGATGTCGTCCTTTAGGTCGGCTCCAACCTTCACCTTAAACTTGGTCCATCCACTGTTGAGGGCATCTGAGCACAGCTTGAGAAACACCATATAAACTGGTCTGTCTGTCAATCCATCCAACAACAAGCTAACCAATGAATCAGTCAACAATTCAGTGATGTGCAGATCCGTTACCTGTGTGAGTAGCTCATCAGAGTATCCCAGCCAGGCACAGGAAGTGGTGTAGGCGGGGTAACCCTCCGTCAGCATGTATTCCTCTGCACAGGAACAGATGGGAATTTAGATGATACACTGATACCCATGGAGTGTGTTATTAAATGGTACAATTCCCAGGCACCATATTTCTATCTGCACTCTTAATTAAAGGAGGAGTTCTTAACCACGGCCATTCATGTTTCATTAGTGTGCTTACCTCGTCGGTCCTTGCCCTCCTGAGCTTTCGTGAGCATATCTGAGAGACGGTTAAAGAGAGATAGTGAAGTGTGTCTGTTCATAGTGGCAGTCGGTGTGTGTGTGTGTGTGCGAACATTACCCAACGCCTCCTGCTCTGTCAGAGCATCAGTTATATATCTGAAGTCAATACACGATACAAGCTTCCTGGGATCCTGGAACAACAACACAGCACAGTACACGGCATGCTGCATGGTAACTAACACTGGGGGTTTACACACATTTATTGAGATCAACTTGGATCAACTACAGCAAACAATAGTTGGATATAAGAGGCAGACTCGATATTTCTCCAACATACCATGTCAACAAGTAGCTTCCACAGTGGCTGGTGTTAAAAGGGTAAGAAAAAAGAACACAGAATATTGTTAGTTTGTATTTGGCATGGTTAGCCATTGGCCAGTGGTACAGGTGTGTTTTCGAAGCCTTAAGTGACATGAGTAGCATCCCACCTTGCCCTCGGTTCTGGCCCAGAGGTCCCACACTGCGTTGAGGACGGCTGCAGTGGCCAGTTGGATAACGCCTTTCTCTGGTCCAATCTGTTGTACATGAAACATGAATTAGACCAACATTAATTTCTCTCAACTAACAGAGGATTAAGAGGCATACATGGTGTTTAAAAAAATGCTTCCCCACATTCCTCTATGTTGAAACCAAACGTCCTTGTTCTCACCCATCGCATCTGTCCATCATTGGTCAGGAGGCGGTAGAATCCACGGAAGTCACTCACTATCTCCTCCAGAGATTTCCCCACCACAAAGCCAGTCAAGGCCTCCACAGCACACACCACTGCACACACAAGTTATCTACATTTACAGGTATTCATTTAGCAGACGCTTTTATCCAAAGCGACTTCCAAGAGAGAGCTTTACAAAAGTGCATAGGTCAATGATCATCAACAACGAGATAGCCCCAAAACATTGCGGGAAGGCAAAACATGAAGCACACATTGTGAAAAGCAAATAAGTGCCAATGGGAAGGTTTGCATCTTGTTAGTATTGTCAAACAAATGTAACAAGTCTAGAGCCACGAGACTAGAGATACCCTGTCTCATTTTACTGTTCACTAATGGGACGATACATAACTCAGACTAACAACTCGTTTTTCATACGCAGTAGTTAAGAGGACAATCCATGAAGGAAAAAAGGTGATCATTGCGTTAATGCCTACAACCACACAACGGCACTGTTAGCACACTTTGCACTTGACGAAATAAACACGAACTTTTGTATATCAGACTGACAATTGTAATCCAATATATTTGGTATGTCGTTTCCAAAAAATATCCAAATCATGCTAGAACAAATAGTAGTGTGCAGTAGTAGAACGCAATCTTACCGATTTCTGTTCCTCTTCCTACAGTGAATGTCAGGCCGTACCCTTTCATACAGGATTCAGTTTCGATCACAACATAGGCGACTGAGTAGTCTGGGTCGGTGTGCTGAAAATAACGTCGATCGTAAAGCGGTTATTTCATTTGGTAGACCTTGTTAGGCTACAGGATAAGGCACAACACTGGTTCAGTTGGCCTGTACTAGGATATTAGACAATATTTTTTGATAGCAATAAAGTTGGTAATAAAAGCAGAAGCGCAATGCTTACCATTGCATCTGAACCATGGTGCTCCAGAGACGTTGGAAATCTTACATCGCTGACAGTCAACTTCGTAATTTTATGTGCCATTTGTATGCCCAGACAGCTGTCACTTCGACAATGATCTCATGCAAAGTTGCAAACTGTTTTAACACACCCAGACTTCGGATTGGGTGAAAAAAAATATTCCGTAGGTACACAATGTGATTGTCACATGACTTTTGAAGGGTAACAGTGTAGCTGTATGATTTAAATTTATAAAGTACAATTTACAGTAGGATACAGTAAGATACAGTAAGACTCCTGTATCATGACTAATAAGTAAATTCAAGTTAATAATGTTAAAATTCATTAATCTTAAATGTCCTTCAACTCAAGATAAACAAAAGGAAGTGTTAGGCGATTTAAAATCAGAAATGTTTTATTTTTCAACTGTACAAATTCCTCAGATTCGTATTCAAACCGTAGTTATTTCTTCACTATACCACCATAGAACATGGCATCGCAATTTTCTTCATATTCTAAACAAAAGAGGATTTCACAACTTTGTACAAAGCCCTTAAATTAAATCATTGGACCATCTGCAGATAATTCTCAATCACACAGGCTACCGTGCTGACTTGAGTCTAGAAAGTAAAAGTTAAAAGTGACATGTAACAAAGTAACAACTTTGACACCCAGGTGACACTCAGTATAAAAAATTATAATTGCACAATTTGTTTGTACTGGTTTACATGTTTTCTTAATGACCCATAAAAAAAGAAATACAAATATTTCTCTTTGCCACTGATTTGAAGTCACAATGTTTTCCATTCAATAAGTAAAACAGAAGAACAGTTTTTAGGTACTTTGGCAATGTCTCCTTTGTGGACATAACTTGAAGTCAAATGAAAAAACAGCTGGTCAATAAGGCCATTGGCTTGGCCACCACTGTTTAAGACTGCAGATGCAAAGCCTGGAGACTAACACGAGCAGACCACAATGCCTTGGGGTATTCACAATAAGTAAAACAACCACGGCTATATTTGGTGGGTCTGTTAACAGTTCTGGACTTTAAAGGTATTTATCTCGCCTTATTTTCAAATTAATTCTCAAGCACCACAAGTCATGTAGTCATGTCATGATATGTGTAGAAACAACTGTTGAGTGACTGTCACCGCCTCGGTTACCATTGGTTTAGGTTGAGTCAGCTTACAGCTGAACATTCAGCAGGCTCACAGTGATAGAGACAGCTTCAGTCTCGCAAGGCTCATTCACTGGAGTGAATTCAAGAAATTGTGGAACTTGACCTAGCAATCATCTGTGACAGGCCTAGGAAAAAAAACTGCTGTTAATGTTATGAACAACTTTGGAAGCTAACAGAAAAACAGATGACGGACTTCACAGAAAGCTATAATTCTTTTTTGATATCAGTCTATACGCATCACTAATGTCACCCATTCAGATAAACAGAAATAAAAGAAAGATTCCAGTCAAACTGATAAAATGCAGTGAGTACAAAATGGAACGCAAAATAGAAATTGTTCATTTTCAAACCCTCAAAAAGCTCTTCATCCAAAGAGCCTAGTTGAGACACCTAGTCATATGCCTCTTCCATGATTTAACAACATCAGAAACACAACAAAAAACTGATTGGTCACTTCAGGAAAGTATCAACGAAATTAAACAAGGGAAACTTTTATGGTCAAAGCAGACAAGTAGTACCTAAACAGTGAAACTTGTGTTTGTAAATAAATGGAAAATAAAGTACATTTGTTGTACTTAAAAACAAACATGAAATGTAGTGGTATGTGCAACTCATAAGGACAGCTTCCAGTTAGCTTTCTAGAGCTCTCAGTTCATCATTCATCGTGTTCCCTCCTCTTCTCAAGAACTAGTCCGCAATCCAGGACAGAGGGATACACAGAGTGTTTAGGCCGTGCTGCAGTCCGATCAATCTGACTATAGGTTGTCCCCAGGCTGGTACTGTGGTTCTGTGGCTGTGAAATAGTCCTCTAGGAAGGACTGCAGGTACTCGAAGGTGGGCCTCTCGTCTGGGTCCTTCTTCCAGCAGACCTTCATCATCTCGTGGAGGGACTCAGGGCAGCCCTGGGGGCAGGGCATACGGTACCCCCTCTCCACCTGCTCCAGCACCTCCCGGTTTACCATGCCTGGGGAGGGAGGGAGAAAGGGAGGAGAGGAGGAGGAGATATAGAGAGGATGAGGACCAGACGAGAGGAGAGGAGAAGGGATGGGGAGAAGAAAAAGGAGGGTGTGACCCTCAGTTTAAAGCTCATTGCATTAACTGTGCAGTCAAGCATGAAACCCGGGTCACAACAACATAATGAAGATGATCCCACACAAAGATTGATGGGCTTTGGTAACACGAGGTACAGTAGATCATCTAAATCATACTACAGCCCCCCCATTCACTCATCCCACCCACAAAGAAGCTTTGAAAAGGGAGGGGGGGGTTACGGAGTGAGCCTGAAGGTTGGTGTCTGTATCAGCATCACAGAGGACCAGTCAGCCTGCCCCCCCACCCCCCAAGAGGACTGTCTGTCTGGCACAGATGGCTATAATACAAGAATGGTGTTCAGCCTCCAGATCAGCCCCAACCAGATGGCCTCGTCTAATCTCAGGGTGTGTGTGTGTGTTCACGTGAGTGAGTGTCTGTGTGTATATCTGTGTGTGAGAAAGACAAAGAGCGTGTATGCATATGTGTGTGTTTATGTCTGTGTGAGTCAAAAGTGTGAAAGTCTGAGTGTGGGTATGCCCATTTGTGTGTATGATAAAGAAAGAAAGAGAGTGTTTGTGCATATGTGTGTGTGTGTGCGTGTGAGAGAGTGTGAATGTATGTGTGTTTATGGACAGGAGGGTGTTCATCCAGCAGAAACAAAAGCAGACAGTGTCGCTTAGCTCTCGAAGGAACTGTGCTTCCTAGGACAGCAATGCCTCACATCTGTGTTTCTCAGTGTGTGACCAGGCCGACAGTGGGGAGAGTTCTCTCTGACTAGGCCTGCGCTCCACATGTCTGTGTCTCTTTTCAGAAGAACCGTCTGTTCTAAAATACTAAGCTAAACCTGGGCCATAAAGCAAGTGCTGGTAGCCCCACTGTTCAGCCATGGTGTCATGTTACCAAAGCATTAATTACTTCTTACATTATCTTACATGATGTCAAATGACAGCTTTAAATCTGTGTAAGAAAACGGCTAAATCCACCCTACAATATACTAAACCTGTGTGTTTGTGTTTTCCTCCTCTAACACCTCTCACCTGGGTAAGGCACTCTGCCTTTAGTGACCAGTTCTGTCAGCAGGATACCGAATGACCAGACGTCAGACTTGATGGTGAAGCGCCCGTACAGGGCAGCCTCGGGGGCGGTCCACTTAATGGGGAACTTGGCTCCTGCAAACCAGGGGCAGGGTGGGAGGGAGGGAGGGTGGAAGCAAGAAAGAGGGAGGGAGGGAAGAAGAAGAAAAAGGAGGGCGGGAGTAAGGGAGGGAGTGGAGAGTGGGCGTGAAGGAAGACAAGAGACAGAAAAGGAGAGGGAGGGAGTTGGAGGGGAAATGGGGAAAAGTGAGGAGAGGACATTAGATTCCACTAGGGGTCACCAGAGAGCCAGATCACAGCAGGGAGTACCCAGGCCCCACTGTGACAGCTCAACTCTTGACCTCGGTGCATGCACCGTCTTGGATCTGGATATTTCCGGATAATCTAAACCTTGGTAGAAAGCTTTGGTATTTTGTCAGAACGGGTTCAAAAGAGAGAGAGAGAGAAAAAAAAAGTATTTTCCAGAAGTTGTCTTTTGCACACTGAAAGAAATGAAAAATGTTAGTGACATCGTTCGTCTTCAACATTTTGAGAGGTTTAGAGGGAAAAAATGACCTTCCAAAATATCAAGTTCACTGCAGAGAGACTTTCAATGTGTTGAAACAAAGTAGCAGAAACCTGCTTAGGCTGGAATGTGCTCACCACAACTAATGTGAGTTAATGGAAGCATCTGCTTTCCACGATTAGACAAATTTACCACGAGGAAAGCAGCAGGCTTCATCCATAGTAGTGATATCACTCTTTCATCCACGAGTATCCCTCTTTTCCCCCCTCCTTCCCCACACCTCCTTTAACGATGATTCATTAACTCATTATTGTCCTTTGGGCCGGTGATCCACTGACCTTGCCTGGCTGTGTACTCGTTGTCTTCTATGAGTCTGGCCAGACCAAAGTCAGCGATCTTGCACACCAGATTGTCTCCGACCAGGATGTTGGCGGCGCGCAGGTCCCTGTGGATGTAGTTCATCCTCTCGATGAACGCCATGCCGTCAGCGATCTGTAAACAAACAAACACGTCCGTTCAACCGCGCCTTGTCTCGGGGACTCCGATTTGAATAATTCATATCAACTGGAGGCAGACCTTCTGTCAGTAGGAAAGAGAGAGGAGAGCAGGGATGCAGAGATAGAGAGAGAGGGAGAGAAAGAGAGAGAGGGAGAGAAAGAGAGAGAGATAGAAAGAGAGAGAGATCACCAAGAACACAGCACCATCATACATTACTTTGGGAAGGTGACATTCATCTTATATTAGGCGTCTTTAAAGTTTACATCAATATGTACAGAAGCCAGAACATTCAGTAAAACAAGGCTTGACATCACCTGTTACTGACGAGAAGAGGCACAGTGTCGCCTGACTCACCTGTGCTGCCATATCCACCAGCAGAGGAAGCTTCAGGAATTTACCATCGCCTTCTTTCAGGAAATCCAGCAAACTTCCTAGAAACACAGTACCAGTAACATTCATGAGGATTGGCAGAAGTGGATGTGTATCACCATGCTATGACATTACTTCAGAGGCTGGGAAATGTTGAATGTTACATTTTCTCACACGACACACACAGGAGCACAAACACATGCAAACATTGCTTGCACACACAGGTCACTGAGTTGACTCCAAGGGACAAGTCATTAATGTTCAATCGCTTACAAAGAATGACGGAAAAATCTGGAAATCGCATTGCAGCTGAGAAGATGAAAGCTAGCCGCAAAACTGCTGCAGTTTTCAATTAAACATGTCCGCTTCAGGCCTCCACAAACCACAAGGGGATTTCCAAAGACTTTGAAATGGTACAGAACATTAATTAGAACGTCCAGAAACATACATTTTCCTTCAAGGAAAATCTGCCAGAAAAAATCCGATAGAAAAACGTGTCTATGAATATGTTTAAAACAAACTTTATTAACCCTGTGCCTGAGGAATTTCACAAGCTGTTTGATGGAGCGCTCTTATGGCCTCAGTCGGTTGTTGTTGGCTCTCATTACAGCTGCATTACACCGCTAATCAGACGTGATGTCACAGCCTAATCATGCCAACTGTCCTCGACATGCCACATCTGGAGGAGGATGGTCTGTGTGTGTGTGTGTGTGTGTGTGTGTGTGTGTGTGTGTGTGTGTGTGTGCATATGTATGTCCACGTGTGTGGCTGTTTCTGCTTGCACACATGTACCTTTGGCCATGTACTCTGTGACGATGTAGATGGGCTCCTCAGACACCACGGCATACAGAGGCACCAGCTTGTCGTGCCGCAGCTTCTTCATGATCTGGGCCTCCTGCAGGAAGGCCTCGGGGGACATGGTGCCTGGCTTCAGGGTCTTGATGGCCACCTTGGTGGTACCGTTCCATGTGCCTGTAGCAGCCCAGAACAGGCACAGTACTTTGGCTTATTAGAGCAGGAAACAGGAGTCAACAAAAACACAGGGTACACAAATATCAACACTGGCCACATTCTTGGTCGTTAGGTTCTGATTACTTCAATGCGTACTGTCCAGAGCAGTTACACAGGAAGGCAGTGATTTGAGGACGACAGCGAGTTCTACTCGAGATCAGAGATAAACAAGGAAAAGAACACATCGATAGGAGTTGTCCCAAACTCTCACAGAATGCTACTTCCTGTGAAGATAGAGAAAAGACAACCAATGCAGGAAGCATCTGCTGGAAGTGGATGATTCCTACAGCCCAGACAGAAAGAGCAGCTATAAATAAGCCTATACGTCTATATCCGTCTTCGTGTCTGTCAGAGTTTACTGTAAGCAATGCGCCTTTTGTCTCATTCAAACAGACTATTATTAGACAGTCCATCCTTGTACACAGCAGCATGTCTGTGAGTGTATGCGTGATTACAGAGGATGCGTGTGTGTGTGTTCATAGGTAGACATCTAACGCCAATACAGGCATGTGTGTGTGTGTTTGTGTGCCTGCGCTTCCTTACCCATCCAGACCTCTCCGAAGCAGCCCTGGCCCAGTTTGAGCTCCAGGCGGAGGGACTCGCGGGGGATCTCCCAGGCGTCCTTGGCCAGGCCCTGGGTCTGGGGCTTCACTGTGGGACACACCGTGGTCAGCCGGTGGCACAGCCCGTCAGCGTGTTCTGGAGAGAGAAGGGGGGAGTCACGACCCGCTCTTTGCCATTCTGTCTCTTCTTTGTAGAGAAAAGCAGTTATGTAGGGTGTCCTACAGCTGTTTATTTATTTTTTAAACACACATCTTCTGCTTTTTTTCCCCCTTCGGAGGACTTTATAGGAAAACTGATATTTAGGCTTCGTTTTTTACGCTTCTCACGTGACGGTGTGTGAAGTGACCAGGGATACACAAACAAGCCTTTGGTTATGAATCATAGCAGCTTGCTCACACAAGGGAACCTCAACACACACACACACACACACACACACACACACACAAGAATGCTGAAAAATGAATGAGGGGTGAGTTTCTCTATGTTAGATCTCCAGACCTGAAGAGTGTGAGAGAGGAGAGGGATCCGGGTGACTTAACCTCCTCTCCCCCAGCAGAGAGAAAACCACTCAGGAATGGCTCTCATT
Organism: Osmerus mordax; assembly: GCF_038355195.1. NCBI lineage: Eukaryota > Metazoa > Chordata > Actinopteri > Osmeriformes > Osmeridae > Osmerus > Osmerus mordax. Next base: position 11,435,541 of record NC_090064.1, read on the forward strand.
AAATATTCAATTTGAGGAAGGGCGGCCAGATAGAGACTCCCAGACTCAAATACAGCTACCTAAAAACCTCCCAAGAGAGGATTTGATATGAAAAATGAATAGAAGAGGCAAATGAATTAAGTTATCTGTGAGACAATGAGGTCGTTTTAAAGAGTTTAGAGAAGACACAAAGTTTTAAGGAGAGGGTAATGAGGGAAAGAGGGAGACCTACCAGTGTAGTGTTTAACAAGTTTCTGTAGCGTATCAAACTGCGCCCGAGTGGTGATGTAGTAACCTCCGTTGTCAAGTTTGCGGATTTTGTAGTGTTTCACGTTGTCCCCTTTGGTGTCATCCCAGTCTCGTATAGACAAAGAGTAAGCCCCTGTCGGAGACAAAGACACATTCTTCGTCCATCCACACCAAGAGTGTCAACATCTACAACCAGAGACCGAGTACATGTGCGAGGGGGCGTCAATGTGGGAATTTGTCATATGCATTTGTGTCAGTGTGAAAACCATCCTAACCTTTAGTAGTTTCACTCTCTCGCACCAGGAAGGTGCCTCGATGGTTTCCTGGATTCAGTAGCAGCCTCTCAGCGTCTTTACGGCCCATTTTACCAAAGTACCACCTGAATGAGCACACACATCACATGATCTAGGAGAGCCACGCTTCCGAAACCTTTATTACAGGCTTCGGACTAAACACAAGACGATTACAGTACTTACTACCAGCATATGAACTATACGAGGTAAAGCCATTGCAGGAGTCATCTGATACATATATTGGCTTAACTGCTACACAACTAAATGCTTCTCAGCTTAAGGTATATACCCCCACCCCACCCACAGGCCAGAGCGCTGCGTAACCAGGATGTGGAGCACTTGAGAGCCATGTGATGAACGGTCACCCATGCAGTTAGGCCCACCCCTCCAGTACTGCTGAGGTGGGGGTGTGGGAGGAGTGATGGGGTTATGGAGGGGGGGGGGGGGTGACATGGCTTACTCACTCTTCAGCCTGGATGGAGTCGGCAGGAGCCACATAGTTGCTGGGGATGTAGCCACTCTTCCCTGTGTTAATGGAGCGAGCCTCCCACCAGTCCCCTTCTCTGTGGGGGGGGGGGGGGGAGACAGGGAGAGAGAGGGAGTGACAGTGAATGAGAGAGAGAAAGAAGGGAGAGTCAATTTCACAGTCAGACAGTGACTCACTGTTTGGGCCCTGCAGCAGTCTGGTTTGTCTGTGAGTTTATGTCCAGGGGGGGTCTGAGATCTACTCTAACAATCTCTACTTCAACATGTAAAACAGAGCTTCTACACTTTTCCATTTTCATCTCAGTTTAACATGTATTTTTCGCTGTGTTTCTGTCAAAAGAATAAACAGGAAACAAACGCAGTCTTCAGTAAACCAGGAAGGGAAGATCCTGTAATTCATACGTGTTGTTTATGATCTGGAAGCGGTCTCCTTTCTTGAAGGACAGATCGTCGGAAGTCCTGGCTTCATAGTCGTACAAGGCCACGAAGAAGGTTACCCCACCTGGAAACCGGGAAGAGATGGAGGACGGAGTCAGAGGTTAACATAAGGATGTTGGAGATGAGAATGTAGGTGTTTGTGACAAGACTACTGTGTAGTCTACACGTACTGTGAATGATCTACCAGGTCAGTTGAGGGACCAGTCATGCAGGTACATGAGTGTAACACTACTGACATGAGGACCATGCAAGGCATGTCAGCAGATGGGAGTTATGAGAAGTGTCACGCTGGTGCTTGTGTGTCTGTGTCCGTGTGTACATGTCAGTGTGTATATTTATGTGTGTGTGTGTGTGTGTGCATTGCGTCACTGGTAAAGACAGATCTGTGCATTGTAACTTGATGAGTTCCCATCGATTCACCGTGGCCTGTGGCCTGACTGTACTGAATGGATATTCCCAGTCTAAACAGAAGCACAACAGGTCCAACACAACATAAGAGTAACACTGCGAATCGACACTGAAGGGCTTCGGCACAGATAGATGGTGTGTCCTAGAAGTAATGAGCTTCGGCTGTGGAATACTGACCCAGGCGTGAAGATAACGGACACATGGGCTAAATGAGGTGGACGATATTTAACAGGGCAGTGCTGTTGGATGACCCTGTTTGGTAATTGCAACCAGGTACTGCTGAAGTCGGCTATATGCTAAGGTAAACAAGACAAGTCTGTAAACACTGTGTTTAGTTGGTACAGACGGAAGCTCAGCAGATGACACACACCTCCCATGGAGATCATACACACCCACCCACCACTGAGCACAAAGCCACCAACACTAATCCCATTATCTGCTGCAGAAGCTCAATACCATGCAGCAGGTTCCTACCCCCCAACCCATTCCTCTCCGAAAACCAGATAATCTAGCATAGAGGGGGGATTACAAGACTAATCCCCCTCTAAACAGGAGCGCTCAATCTCATCTCTCTGGCTCTTATCAGCCTTTCAGACACTTCGGAGCGAATCCTTCTACCTGAGAGGACTTGAAGAGGAGGACCTGCGGGAGAGGAGGGTCACGGAGGACAGACAGGACTCAGGAAGCACCTCTGATACTGGCGTTTGATCAGAGGCTGTTCTGGGAGGCTGTAGGTAAATATGACACCACTACTGCTACTACCGGTTGCTTTCGTACTGTTACTGACAGTGCCAGTAGACAATGTGATTTTAAAAATGTTATTTAACCAAGCAAGACTTTGAGGTTCAAGTCTTCATTCAAGTGGCTTGACCAGACAGTGCACAGGAGGAGGGACGGTGTCTGGAACAGGACAGGGGATACACACACGCGTGTTCAGGGACACACAAAGACGCTCAGGCTTACCTGACACAGTCGGAATGGGACCCGAGAACGAGGACGACGCCCCGCCGAACGGCGTCATGATGGATGAGGCGCCTCCGAACGGCGTGATGACGTGGCTGTTGAAGCCGGCGGCCGGGCCCGAAGATGAGGGAGGGGCCTGGTTCTGCTGGAGCTGGGTGGGGTCCGGCCCGTAGTGGCCCACGTGCGGGGTGGCGGTGCTGGGGTCGGAGGCAGGGGTGGTATCCGGTCGGTACTTCATAGTGGGACCTTTGTCTTCTTTACTCTCGATGCAGCCCATACTGGCGTCTAAACAGACACACGGCAACATATTAGCTTTAGTGAGCTTTAGTCTTGACTATGACTTGTAGAGAACCAATATCTGTGGTCTATTACTTGCTGTAGATTCATTGGTCTAACTAAAAACTATTGTATGGACGACAGCCTAGCCACATTACCCACTGCATATTGACATCTGAGGACATTTGTATAAAAAAACGTAAGGGTTGTAGTTTCGTTTTGACTTCTTAACTTATTAGGAGTGTTTTTATGTCATTAAGTGAAGAAAAGCAACATTTTCAAACTGCCTAAGTCATTATGTGTCTGTTAATGAGGGAACAAATCACCAAATCAGCATTATGTAGGAAGTAATTCATAATAAATGCAATAATACTTTTGCTACCCACACATTAAATGTAGATATGCATTGCTTACGCTTTACCTCAGAACCTTTTTATATTCTTCACCTTTTGTGAAACCATGCAGATAAATAGTCATTGTGGAAACTTACAGACCAGTGTTCACATTCTGCATTACTGTCATTCCTCTCCACAACAGAAGTAGCCAGCCTGAACATCCAGGCATTTCCCAAGCAAAGACAAGCACCCAGGGAACATGGACCCAATCAGACACGCTCCTATAAAAGGCTGCGTTCTGGGAGACAGTTCTCCACCAGATCCTGTAAACAGCACAGCCAGGAGGAGTTCAGAGGTGGGTTTTTTATCTCCATCAGAGGAGGAAGAGAAGGAGGGGGATGGTACTGGTGTTTCATCGAGTTCACCAGCAGAGCTGCAGGAAAACCATCAAAATGAGCCCACCCCAGAAAGAGAACTCAAAGTGCTTCTTTTTACATAAACTTAACACTAGTTAAATATAATTTTATGGTTCGACTATTTGCTAGTTCTCTAACCTGATCATGAGTGGTCAGCATTTGCGGATACTGTATATTTGCCTAGGCTATATAAATCTGATTTCTGATAAATCTTATCCAGATTTTGTTGAAGATGTTCTGCCACATGGATTTGGAACAAATCTCCCTTTTAAGAGCCAAACATGATCTCCCCTTGAACCCCAACATCCTGGTGTCATTCACTCACTACTACAAGATTGTTGGTTCAGTGGACTGTGGCCAGTTTCAAGTTGACGATTAGAATAAAGCAGTCTCGAGATTCAGGGGTCAGCAAAGGACAAAGGCCATGATTTAAGGACCTGACCAGCATCCCAGGCATGCTTATTTGCCTTGGAGCATCTGCAAACGATACAGGGAACAGATGGTAGATTTTCTTTCAGGGACACAAAAAAAACATCTGTGTGTTTTTTTTTACTTTGATGAAGCCAGCACCACAGTCTCTTGGCTCAATCGTTGGTAATGTGTCCCAATGTATTTAATACCCTTTCAGACCAAAACTCTTAACTTTGGAGGTAGGTGAGGGTAAGGCTGGGATTGGAAGCATGTGGCAATAAGAAGTGTGCTTTGTAATCAAGCCTTTCCCAACCTTAGTTGGCAGGTACAAGGAGAGGAAGGAGGAGAGTATCAGGAAGCCGGAAACCCATAAAGACCTACTGCAGCAACAGCAGGGGTGTGTACACACACCTGTTCCTCCAGCACATTTGACTAAACAGAAAGGAACACAAAAGGGGAAATATGATATTATGACCCTAAAGCAATAAAAGCAACATCCACAACTGAACACTTCTGTGAGACAGCACATTATAAAACTATTCTTCTCTTTTCTGCACGTTGCCCTACATTTGAATCAAATTCAAATCTTTGTATGTCCCAAGTACAATTTTGTGTTTAGAATTGATACTGACATACTGTTGGCTGTCCACACTTCATATCAATACAAGGCATAACCCTGACCCATAATGGAGTCTCTCTCACAGTGGAGATGAATAACAACATTAGTGGTGTTTTTCAGTGTGTATGTGTGTCAGATATGACAGTTACAGAATAGGATAGTGTGCCAAGAGGCTTCCACATACGATGGGGTCAGAGCCATTTGAGATGAAAGCCATGCAGAATCATCCTGACCAACCACAGGGAGGATTAGGACCAGGGAGGATTTGCCCTGGCTGTGAGGATAATGACAGAAAATTGACTAGGACCACCAGTCAGACAGACAAACCTGGTTTTGTGTTGGCTGTGTCTGACCGTGTGTGTAGGAGAAAGAGAGAGAAAGGGAACAGAGGAGGAGTGGAATGAAACAGCTCAAGATTTAAAATAGAGCTCATCAATTAGAAAAACTCCCCAGCCTATCGTTAGCACAATATGAACTGAAGAACTGAGACTAGAAAACAACACAACTGGTCTGCCTCGAACCTAAGTGAGATCTCATCTTGAAGGACTTCAACAAGGCTCTTAGCTGTGAAGACGTGCTCTTGGGTGGTTTTGGCAGGCAGCTTTCGGCAGCTCTGAACGAACCCCCCGACGGCCTCAATAGCATGTCTTCAGTTAATGACACATGATGGGCTTAGCTGCCACGTTGTATTTCAACACAGATGAGAGATGATAGTTCAGAAAGCTTATTATTGGGGAAGATGATTTAGACTTGTGGGAGCATCACAGATTAATGTACTGAACTCTGACATAACTTAACAAAATGCTACAAGTATGAAGGTTTGTTATGCAGATAGACTAACCATTACGAGTAATCTCAGAGTTTTGGCCAGTAGGGTGTTTTTAAAAAATCAATGTGAACCCTGTTTCTAATGTGGATTTTAATAATCCCATCATATATTTCCATCACAAGGACAGAATATTTGTCACAGATCTAGGGATCTAGAGTTTAAATCTGTTTCAAAAGGCAAGGATACAACAGTGCATGGGCCAAGTGATATTTTTAGTAACATGGTGCTCTAATTGCTGACAGCACAGCACTGCGTTGCCCTGAGCGCTACATATGACCTACAACTGTGTGCTCACATAAAAGGGATCCCAGTTGTGGCATCCAGTGAAGAACAATGTCTATCTGGGAGATGCACGAAACACAGGAACTCAAAGGCGGGTGAACAGTTCAGATTGGGGGAAGGTTCAAATATTGCATCACTCCATGGCTCACTGTGCTCTGAAATGGAGATGATGGGAGACACAAATGGGAGATGTCCAGTCAGCTGTTTTATGTTGCTCAGTTAGGGCTTGGCATGTAGCCTACCATTCAAATCTAGGTTAAAGTTGTCCTTGTGTCCCTCTAATTAGCCTCAATCAAAGCTGTTTGATCTGGGATAGTGATAGATTCAGTTTATGTTGCCATGCAGCAAACTGAAGCAAAAATAGGCCCAGCGGTTTAAAAAAGAAATAAGTCTTTGTTCAAACACTATTTTGACAAGAGAATTTGAGGTCCTTTACATGCTGTTCCCAAGCTCAGCACATCATTCTGTTATAGGACATGACAGTGGAAGCTGAAATTAGATCAATTGGAAAAACTGTGTACCAGAACTCATGTTTGCTGTCGAATCTGAACTGAATCTCGTCTCCTCGGCCGATAAAAGCTCCCTAGACATAAATCACCACGCCTACCTGAGGCTCCTTGTCATCTCTGACCTCTGACCCCCAGACAGTTTACCTCAGCCAAGGCTCTGATATAGATTAGGGCAGTGAGGAGGTTTGTGGGAAGAGGTCCAGTTTTCTATCCCCAAGGTCAACCTTGGGTGGTGGCCAAAATTAATGGAGGATGACCTTAATAAGGTATACAGAGGTATAATACCAACTGTTCAGAGGTCTGTGTTTTTATGTCAAGTTTAAAGTTTGGCTGCATACCCCTGTTGATCCCAGCCGTTCCACGTGTAAATATCTTAATCGTAGAGGATTGAAAAATGTCACCCTAATTCCACATGAAAACAAATGGGGGGAAAAAAATCTACTTTCCAGTTCTGGTTGAGGGGGATTTATTATGTTCAATGCCAGATGTCACATTCCAGAAACAAAGCAGTTTCAATTTATTTTTATTTTTTATTTACTATTACATAATGACCAGATTTTGCTATACTGTGCATTCTGCAGATTTCAGATCCTATACAGCCAGACAGGATTACTGACGAAGGGCAAGTCTGTAGTTCCCTCTCCACCCTCCTTCCGAGAGGGAATTCCACACAAGCTTTGCGAGAGTTGTTGGCTCACACTTTCTCTCAGCACACAGAACCTCTTTCAAACACACACAACTCACACAAACTCTTAAAAACAGACACAAGTACACACTCTCTCCCTCTTGATAATACAGAAACACACACCACAATAACTGATTACCAGGGCTTTGTACTGACTACTCAGAGTTGAGTTAGGGACCAACTGATATAGTTGGAGCTTCAGTCCACTGAGCTTTTGTGCTTTAGGACACCTGCTGCCTCCACATCCCCTCTTCAGCCCCCCCCCCCCCCCCCCCACACACACACACACACACACACACACACAGGAAACACCAATGATGAATACCCACATTCAGGACAGCCAATGGAGTGTCTAAATGACACCTTTATGTGCTTCCACAACCACAAGAGAAGGACTGAGAGAGGGTGATAGAATGAGTGTAGGATGATAGAAAGAGGAAATCAAAACGTTCAGATGGGCTCAAATTAGGCAGCAAACCAATGTCCTCCCTGCTCTGCAAAAAACTCACTCAGTGCACAACATCTTCAGACGTGTTCCCTTTCATTGGGTATCCCACATGTCCTCTACCAGCTGAGATGTGGATGATTGACAGGGGAGGAGTCCCACCCACAGTGGCCAGGGGCCTGTGTGAAGTCCCCCACCTCAGAGCTGGACGCAGCAGACAGCACCGCTGCAGTCAGGGAGGGTCGTGAGAGTTCTACCATGCTGTGCCCGGCTTTACACCAACAGACGATGGCCCACGCCTTCTTTCACATTGCACCGATGCCAAGGGTAGAATCTGGCCCTGGGAAACTGCAACCGCATACAGTACCAAAAATGAAGCGATGCCTCTGAGTCAAAGGCAGATTCATACTGGGTTATGACTCATGATTATGAATCCTCATATGGAAATGAGTATAGCTCAGTGGTTTGGATGAAAGCATCTGCTAAATTCATTTATTTTATTTTATTGTAAGAGTAAGTAAATGAGACCCAGAGCGATGTCCAACGTCACTCCTTTGTCCCACTGTGTCTCTGTGGTTACTTTTCAGAGTGTCTGAATGAGAAACAGAGACTACACCTGAGCTCCCACACCTCCCGACCACAGGCCAGGCAGCATGAGGACATCTTCCCTGGGACACATTCAGGAGGAGAGCCAGCCAACTCCAACATGCTGGGTTTGAACTTGACATTGTCTGAGAGCGGATACCAGGATTTAGTCTGTAGTTGTAGAAAGGGCTGACATCAGACAACTGATTCAATTTTAGGGAGTATTTTCAAACGATTCTGACCTCTGCATATGACCAAATCATGTAATTTCACAATGGCAATGGCATTGAGTAAGGTTCTGACCGGTAAACATTTTTTTCGTACAGGTAACTGAGGGTGAAACCTTCTCAGGAGCTTGCTGCTTGCTGGTAGTCCCTCCAGAGTATTGCTTCTGATGATGATGATAATAATGACAATGATGATCAAGGAAGCTTTCAGGAAACTCACTCAGTCATAACTTGACCTTTCTTGAGGCTGAGAACTCAGTCACATCAGTGTACTACATATTGCTAGTTTGACTCCCCATGCAGAGAATGTAGTGTTTCACTGAATGCCCTCAGTCCAAGGAAGTACTCATACATGTTACAACTGGTATTTTAAAGGTCTACAACTCTCAACACTTAGCTGGGACTTCTAGGTGACAACTTGAACGTGAATACATGTGTCTCTCATCAAGGCACGGGGATGTTCTGTCTCAAGCCCAGCAGAAGACATAATAATAATAAAATAATACTTAAAGGCCTTGGATGTTTCAGACATAATATTTTGGACCTAATAACATGGTCTGCTGCTCTTCATCTAGTGTAAAGGTGATCCAACAATTTTCTGTTCGACTATACCCAGTGTTAACTATACTGTTCCATTTACTTAGTATGGTGTCGACCTTTCCCCAATGACATATGGTGTAAAGTTAATGCCATCTTGATTGAATAACTTGACAGCAAACGCTACGCTGCGCCTGCTGAGTCTAATGCATGGCAAATATTAACGCTCTGTCACACGTTCCGTGTCCAAACATGACTGACAAACTTGATGCAGCTAACTACAACAAATTAGAATCACATTTTAGATAACGTATCATTGCCATGCGGTTACATTGAGTCAGGACAATGCAACATTGTTGCTACATGGGTTGGTTGGTCCATCTTTCTATTGAACTGTTTCATGAAGATGTCGGATACAGTAGCCTATTACAAACAAATGGACTAACATGAAGCGAAAACTATTGATGGCCAAAAACATAACATGCTTGATTCTGTAGGATACCGCAATTTTCTTGAGGTCACTCTGATCTGACAAAAACAATCAATGCAAAAGCGACTGTCGGCCCAAGATCTTTGCCTTTAGACCATAGGCTACTGTGGTTATCACACAAAGACCTAAACCTACCTTTTAAAAATCCACGTCCTTCTGTCACATGCGTCTCAGTTTGTATTTCCAACCGTTTCTCTTTCCGAGCAAAATATGTGCTATTTAACCCTCGAAATCACAGTCAACCTCATCCTGACTCCATCCATGCAGCAATCGGTTTGTGCTTAGGAGATGAGTAGAAAGATGAAGTTCTATCGAAGCTACACAAATGCTCTAGGAAATAAATCAACAGACGAGTTGACAAAAGATGCACCCTAAACTACCACGAATCAACCGGTATGCGTTTAACGACATGATGGCAGCAGAATAGTCCACAAAGTCGCTGGTTGTGAGTGTGACCTAGACTTCCAACCGCTTCCACTCTCCACTCTCCACTAAACTTGCATCAATCCGTACAACAACATGGCGGACCTTGGGCTACTCCAGGGAACGCTTCCAAAGCTGATGGTACAGAAAACCACTGAGGCTAGTTTAATAATTACAAATTGGCAAAATATTGATCATTAAATACAAAAACAATAGGCCGAGTGAATCTAAAACATTCTGCTAAATACATTATTGAAATTCGTCTCTGTTGGACTTGCTCTGTGGCTTTGCATTTACTGTCAAAAAAGGTCCTGCCACACCCCCTACTGGCCATTTATTGTTCACTACGGTAATGTCCCTAATCTCTTCTTCGGTATAGGCCACCATCCTCCTTTACATTGTTCATTTCCAGACTGGCTTTAAGGTTATTTAAATATGTGCGTAGCCTGTCGTTTTCAATCATAGTTGTGAATGTAAGAAGATATGCATCCCTAAATTGATAGACTATTTGAGCGTAATGAGTATGAGTCAATGTAGTCCTGTGTCTGGGAACATGCGTTACGTTTATAGTATTTTGTATCTCGAGTAGACGAGACAAAGTAATGGAAAATTATTTTCTAATTTAAAAATTCTCATTACACATACACATGCACACACCTACAGTAGGCTATATACACATCTCAATTTCCTTATGCCCTAAACCAAGGCTGTATTCATAGTGTTAAATCTATAGCCCTAACCCATTTAAAGCAAGTCATAAAACACAGTCAACAAAATAGTGGCTTTTATTTTTATAAAAGTACATGATATCGTGAGTCACATGTTCCTTTTTAGTTGCCCTGCCCTGTTTACCCACTAAACCCGCGGTTAATTTAGCCTAATCCAGCATGTGGGTCATAAAGGAATAAACATTTACTGGATTTCGGACAGGCACTGTTTGCAGAACCATTCTGCTGAACTGAATTGTTATGATTATAGTATATAGACAATCTCATCCATCTGCTATCACATAAGTAACTTTTCTACTTCCTTCACATCAATATTACCTGGGGATCGCCTGACCTATGGTCTTATCGAAAGATCTGCCTGAACAATAACGGCGTATGCTATCCTTTTAGTCGTTCAGAGGCCTACTCTTAATTGAATGCTACCAGATGTCGGGTAAAGTTAAATTGTTCAGGCATTTAGCAGACCTATAGCCTACCTTACGTTTCTGTCGATTTACGTAGGCTATTTAAAGGTGAACTTAAACATATGGCGCATATAGTATTTTTTGTGTGTGTCATTGCAGAGTTTAAGAAAACACGTTTATTTTTCGGGGCCCAGCACTTTCTAGTGCACTTACCTCTTATAACCGCTTGAGTGCAGTACTCACTCAATGCTTGCAGCGCATGCAGTTTATAAACGAACTTCAGATACTTTTTTTGTGGAAGATGTTCAATGTCTAGAAAGAAAATACAAAAGTGCAAGATTTTCTGCTTTTAAGTCCATAAATGTTCGTCACATCTCATGACGTCAACACGGGTGAAGATGACATGGTCTTAATCATCAAGATTCCACACATGATCCAGGATTTGCGCATGAATCGTGAACTTATTGCAGTACCTGTCCATTCATGACACATACTTAGCTTTTATATAAGACAACAATATCCATCCCTCAATTTTAAACGAATATCAAGCAGCTGAAATCTAAACTAGAAACCTGTTTCACAAGTAATTGTAAATAAATAAATAAATAAATACAATCATAGGGCCACTTGGTTAAGTTTGAGAATGAAACGTGTGTGTGAGTTAATTCCAATTTAAGATTTGAAACTATTCAATACCTATTGTCTGTAGACGTGATCTAAAACAGTCATACAACGAAGGTTTACGGAGTTGCAGCGCGTCAGCACCAGGGATGTGGACAGCTCCGCTCCAACACAAGTCTTCCATCCAAAAGGTAGCCTACTCTTGGGGCACAATGTCCTTGACCTTCAACCTTTTGCTAAAAGATATCTCTTAGTAGAGTGTGCCAGGGCGCAGTTTCTCTGGGCATTGACACAATCGTGATAGATTACCAAAGTACCAACTTCCTAAAATGACCTCACTTAGTTGTCCCGGTTATTGCCATTCGTCAAATATTAGTATTCATAAGTCGTGCTATAATTACGTGTTTGGATTGAACATCCGTTGACTGACCGTTTCATTGAGGGAGGAGGAAAAGTACTACAGTACAATATTCTGAGAGGATGGGGGCGATGACGTAGGCTCTATCCCCTATGTGACAGGTGAAAAAGGCATGCCTTTGGATTCAGGAATAGGCTACATAACCAGAGGAGACTGGTTCGCAGAGCAAAAAAGTTTCCTCCGTGTAGACAGATGTTTGCACTCTCTATCCTTGGGTTGTGTGCACACAGAAATCTGAGAATCGCATTTCACGTGTGAGCGCACGGAGGGTTGGACACACTGAAGGAGCTTCAGGAGACAAAGAGACGCTTTACCGTGGAAGCAGAAAGTGAGAGAGGGATACAGAAAAGAAAGGGAGAGAGAGATCTTATCTCACTCTCCCATTCACAGTTTACCAAGGATCGCATCCAGCGGCTAACTCCACACTGCAATAGGTTTGTAGCGTTTCCAAACTTTTTACGCAGCTGCATCAAGTAAGAAAGGCGCAATAAACAGACTTTAAATGTTAAGTTTTTGATACATGATTTGTAGTAGGCTAAGTTGATAAACTCTCACGCATGCAACGAGTAAAGGTGAAGGTGCGTGTGTAAATCTGTATCTCATGTATGTTCGTTCCTTTCGACCTAACCGTACCAATGTTGTAGTTGGGAGAGAATTGCACTTATATCTAACGTGTGTTGTTTCTTTCACAGCAGGACAATGTCTAGTAAAGCGACTTTAGCCTTACTCATCTATGGAATCATAATGCATTACAGCGTCAACTGCTCGCCTATGGGGCTTAGCTATCCTAACGTTAGGTACGTACAATTTACCTATCTTTACTTTTGCATGGATAACCGCCATACATTATGTTTAGGAAAAAGTATTATTATTTTTTACCCCGCTTAGCCACACAAGAAATTTATTATTTGAATATGTTTGTATTTTATTGAAAGAAAGCAAGTTGTAAACAATTTCGGATAATATGCTGTACTGTTTTATGGGCTTGGACATCGATGCATTAGAATAGGGCTTATATAGAGTCGATGATACAAAGCCATTGCAACTAGAAAGATACCCTAGAGCGAAAGGGAAACGTATTTTGTCAACTCGTGATTCGAAAAAACTATTCATCGATTCTCTCTTCTGTAGGCTGGTCCCATTAGAATTGCAATATAGTTATTTTTTCTGATTCTATATTCCAGGAAGTAATTTTGTATTGTTTTGAAAATATTTATTTATTTTGTCGCATAGCCTATTAATCATTTGGGTAGTTTTTGGCTAGTATTCCATTGGCAACATTGATTTCCCAGTAAAGTTATTTATGATCTTTTCATTTAAATGAATATTTTAAATACATAATTGGCAAAACTGGATTGACTTGTGGAACCCTTCACTTATTGACTAATAATCGATATCCTAAGTAAAGGATTTATGCTCATTTATTAATTATAACATTTCCCAAACATTTTCCAAATCTATTTCCGATTTCAGACTTAACAATGAGGTTTATGACGAGGATGGAAATTCTTTACCGGACCTGACTTTTGACAGTGATCAAATTGCTTTGCGAAGCCCGCCGTCTGTTGCTGACGACGTTTATAAGTTATACTACCCACCGGAAAAAAGGTGACTATCATTTCACCCAGTCTATTTCTAAATGTAGATGACATTCATGCCAAACATTTCATTATTGGGCTCTTATTTTTATGTTCATCTATGTTAAATGTTTTGTGTTAATCAATGTATGTCAAGAATCCCATTTTTTGGAAACTAAATGGAATTAGGCCTCAACATTTAGGCAATTAGCCTATTTGTCACGAGCTTGACAAGTTTGATTGAATCAAGACATAGGCGACCGGTTTAATAACTCTCAATTATACAAATGAAAGAAGGCTGGCATCGGGCACGAATGTAGCTTGAGTAAAAACAGCTTACATTTAATATTAGATAATAAGGCGCGTTAAAGTTGGTGAATTTGTTCAGCTGGGTGTGTGATGATTTCCTGTTTGGCGTTTTATTATCCCAGAACGGAAAGGCATGCAGACGGAATGTTTAATAAAGCCTACAGGAAAGCGCTGGGTCAGTTGTCAGCAAGGAAATATCTTCAGTATCTGATGACAAAACGTGTAGGGTAAGGACATCTTCTTGGTTGATCATCTCTTATTTTAGGATCCAACTAATTTTCTGGGGGGAGGGGTGAGTGTGTCTGTGTGTGTTTACTGTTTATGTCTTTGTGCGTTTTTATTTTAACGGATCCTCAAATTGCTCACAATTCATATTATGTTCCGTTTAATTTTACTTTGTGTCTATGGTCTTTCGCCAGTAAAATCCCATGACTCGTATGTACTCATATTTGAACGGTATGAAATCTACCAAGTGCACTACGTGTGGAAGCTATTGTCTGATTATCAGTTGATCTCAGCACAGATATTTCCCCTTTAAGGAGCAAATCTCAGAATCCACGTGGCTGAATATATTTAATTTTCATTATGAATAATGTATGGTGGCTTAGTCCCCAAGGGATCAAGATGGGGCTTTAGGATGCAATTACCAAGCACATCCCTGGCTACCGCAGTAATCGAAAAACACTTTTTTTTCTTTTCCAAATATCAAAAACTGTTTAAAACATGGACAAAAGTGTGAATGTTAAGACTTAAATGCAGTGCAACAAAGGGCACTCGGTGTCAGGATAATTTCATGACAGTGAAAACTGTGCTGCCTATGTTTTTTTTAGCGGAGGCAACACCATGGAAGACGACTCTGAGCCCCTGTCCAAAAGGCACTCGGATGGAGTGTTTACGGACAGCTACAGCCGTTACCGAAAGCAAATGGCAGTCAAGAAATACCTGGCGGCCGTCCTGGGGAAAAGGTATAGACAGAGATATAGAAACAAAGGACGCCGACTAGCGTATTTGTAGCGTTGCTAAACCAAACTACCATGTGTGTACAGCCCAGTCATTTTGAGATAACTGAACAATCAGTGGATCGCTCTTGTGTTCTTTAAACATGTATTTATGTATGAAGTAAAGCCATTAAAATGAATATTTTGATAATAATATTGTTTTTCTTTTGTACTTAAGCACTTGAGAACGCACAGATCTACTTTGTGGACCAATCCTTTTTGTTCAACCTAAATATAGCCTATATTTATTTATTTTTAGAAGTATTTATTGAAAGATGATGAAATTGTGCACATGATCAGTATGCTACTGTAACCCTGTCTTTTAAACATTTAGATATAGCTTACAGATATGAATGTGAGGGAAAATAAATAGTTTAAAAGACAATCAATGTATTGAATGTTACTTTTTCGAAACTGAAATTAAGAGTTTAGTTGTTTTTATTTACAACAGCCCTGAAGACATAGGTTTTCACCATATTCTACAAGACATAGACTTTGATGTCCTCCTGGATGGGGATGAGTTTGAGGCAATTTTGGGAGACTGGCTGAAACAGTTCTCTCCCGAATTTCCGGTGAGTCCCTGGCTCTTTCCCGAGGCCATGTCTTGAGGGATACCTTCTGTCCCTCCCTCTTTATTCTCACCTAAACCTTCCCCTGTGATTTTCCACTCCAAACACACAACCCGATCTCCTTCTCTCCTCATTTGTGCTCCTGTCTCTCCTGAGATGTTGTACATGCAACTGTATCTCTATTCACAACTATATACTGCATGGCAGACATGCATGTACAGTATGTATGAATGTGAATATGGATGCAATATAAACAGCCCTTGGTGTTATGCATAGATATGTTGTACATATCAATGTTAATGGCTATAAATATGTATCTAAATTCCTTGGAAACATCCTATAGGAGGATGTGAAAATGCCGCTAAACATTATCGTAAAATAAATAAGCAATGGTTTGACCAAACATGGCTTTAGAAGCTTACAGATGGCAGTCATCCATTTTGACGGTCCTTTGAGGACAATGGTGGGGACACTAATGAGAAAGTCCCTCTTTACATGACATGAGGACCAGAGTGCTTTTGAGGTTTTTCTTTCTTTCCTTCCTCCTCTTTGTTGTAATTGAAAACAAGCCTACACCTTTGAACTTGTGCAAAGTACCTATCTTGTGTTCCTCTCTAGTGCTATCCATGTGTTTGAAATGCTCTTGAAAACCTGGAATGCTGTGAAAGGTTTTCTTTGTCACTTTGTCTATATAAGAAGTATTGTGATTGGAAAATTGTCATGTGGAAAAAAAATAATTCTTACATCTTACTTCTTAAGTATAATTTATTTACTTAAACCAATGATACTTCTTATATGGGTTCACTTTTAATCGTCAATTTGTTGTTTTTCATAAGGAACATATCAGAGGCAATCTAAAGACTTTGTGTTGCACTTTCCTGGTCTATAATTGTGCTTCCCCTGTGTGAACCTATGTAAGACCTGCTAGATCGCATGATTAAAGTAATTGCACTAGCCACCAAATCTGTGCAAACCACTGCAATGATATGATTCTGTTTGCTCACTGATTCACATATACATACAGTACCTGTATTTCTGGATGTTGTTTTGTTTTTGATCTCCCCCAACATTAGTACACAAACTATGTGATGGATGTTTCACTACTGCCGTATTCTGAGGAAAGATCTGATGAATGTACTACCAGAGAAAATCTCTTAGATCTTCTAGACCCCTTAGTCTCTACCCCACTGTCCATTTTATTTTGTCTCACGAGCAAGATTTTATAACAGTCCAATGTAAAGTTATATAATGCCAAAAACAGACTTGTATGATTGTTGTTTTGAATGTTTTAGCATTGAAATGCTGGAAAAACCACCCAACAGACAGTCCGAGAGAGACTTAACCCTGATGTAATGTGCGTTTGGAAATGGATTCCAACCAAATCTTAAGATGTGAGACCTGTTGATTGCTCAAGTAAAAAGGCGGGGGTGGACCATGCCTAATCAATTTTACACGAGGGAAGTACTGACTGAAAGAGGGAGGGAGGGAGAGGTATTTATGTTCAACAGTCTAGCAGAAAGCCAGTCTCTGTTTTGTGTGTTCACCCTTGGGTGAAACCAGGTTTAGGTAATATAAACCAATATTGCCTGATCAAAACATGGGCAAGATTGAAAACTCACTGAAACACGTTCTTATGAGCCTTGTGAAATGAGAAAAACAGAGCATTCGTCTGTCCCCGAGCACAAACACACAAGGTGCCCTCTTCCTTGACACTGTTGAGAACTCCCATACCAGGCACAAATCCTGCAAGACACATATATCTGAGCTTTGTATCATGAGCACTGTGGGGCAAAGTTCTTCGATCTGTACCTGCCTGATGAGTCGTGTGTATGAAATCAATCTTTCTTTAATTCTGCATTCCCCCCCAGGCTTTGTGACGCAGGAAGCAGCTTGCGGCTATGGTGCCTTGCTTCGACTTTAAAATCGCCACGAATCACAGATGGCTATTTAGTGGCCCTACAATGCTGCACATCATCAGCTTACATTCCACTATCTGGTTGTTGTTTTTGTGTTGGGCAGACCTTTGATTGGATCTTTAGTGCCATCCGGCTTAGAGCCAGAGCTCTCTTGCTCATACTAATTTCTTTTTGCATTTGTTTTTAGAGAACTAGACATTCAAGTTTTGTGATAGATAGCAGCAAACATCATCATTTACCCTCTCTCCATGAAGCATAATGTGTATCATATTGAAAGCGCCAATAGCCTTACTAAACGTGAAGATTAAACTTCAAAAATCTATCTATATATTTATTGTGTAGAAACCTGAATATTAGAGAGTACCATTATAATGACAAATGGCGATCCACAAGGGTCAAGTCTATAAATGTTAAAAAAAAAGGTGTTGTAAGATTTGTATGAATAAATTTTTGTAAACAACATAATTCCGTCTAATCTTTGAAACCCATAACACACATAAATTGTTACCCACCGATAGCTTCACTACACCAACTCAAAGTAAAGGCTTCCCCTACACTGGTGTAGGGAAGAAGGATTTAGGAGGAAGCAAAGTTAAAGTACAGGGCTAAAGCTTAAAAAAGACATAGGCAACCTCATCTCTGCTTTACTATATCATTATGTGCATAAATTAAATATTCTGGATTTTCATTCATTGAAAACACCAGCAGAATAGGGCTCCTTCAAAATGTGTCAAACTGGAAACCCTAAATAATAGTTGAATAAAAAAGTACAAGCCAGTCAAATAAGACCCTTAATACCAATCAACAGAAAAAACGACAAGAAACAACATTAAAAGTAGTCTGAGATTTTAGACAAACCCTAAATCAAGGTAATTCCTTTGGTGTCCATAACAGCCTCCACAAAACAAAGAGCTGGGTGAGAAGTGAGAAACACTGGACAGTCTAAATCTGCAGGTAGTACAAATGGATGGTCACTATTTGCAAGGCGAAACCAGTGAACCTTTTAGATATTCCAGACAGACACTCCTGCAACAAAGCTACAGAGTATGACCACTGAAAACCAGACGCCAGTTTCTGCTCGAGCTCCAGAGAACGTGTTACTTTGTGGTGTGAAACAGAGACACTTCATTCTGTGGGTGTCAATCTCCAGCACACCTTTGGGACAGCCAGTGACAGGACGTAGGAGGAATCGCCCAAGCAACACCGCCCCGGAGGGCCCGCAGCCCCACACTGCTGCAGGACACCACCAACCAAGAACACAGACTACTGATGCTGTCTGTCTGTGCTGCCAAGCCCAGAAGCCTGCCGTCTTTACAATGCACTTGTCATTTAAAAAAGAAAGTGACACAGCTATTACATGTATAGTATCTAGGACATGGTCCACACTTCAGGACAGAGTCTACACTATACTACATTGTCTACACTAGGACATAGTCTACACTATGTTGAGAAAAAAAGAACCAAAAATATACACAGCAAACAGTTTTCCAAGGTATGGTAATGTCTCAAAGTAACAGATTTGATTAGATTCATGTTTATTGAAGAATGATAGGAGTGTCAGCTGATTAGTTAGTCAATCCCGCAGGGGCCAGACCCACCAATCACATGCTGAGGTCTGAGAATCTCCCGTCTACTCATTGGTGAACTGCTGATCTAACATAGCTCCTGTCTAATCAGTGATGAGGAACCAAGGAGATCAAAAACAATAGCCTCGGGCCAGATCTTAGCAAAGCACAGTATACAGAAATCAAAACATTCACAAAAACAAAGACGTTCACGTTGAAATGCAACTACTTCATCTTGAATGATACATTTCATTCACTTTTATGATAAACTCCTAAAAACGGTTGAATATCTTAATGCATGTGTAGGGCATTACGCAATATACTATATTTCAAATATTTTGCTTCTTGACATGGATCACCGATTGTGTTGTGTAATGTCTCACTAGGTTGCTCACTAGCTCGGCATCAAGATGCCCATGGAGATTCTCACCACAGTTGCATACTGATCTACTGATCCCAGGTTGATCATGTTTCAGGTCGCCATGTATGAGGCCCGTAGGGGGCATTCCCCCACCCACCCCACACTCCCACAGTGTCGTGACTCCTCCAGGTGCCTGGAATAACGCTACAATCCCTCCAGGACACCAACAGAACCTTTTGACGCCTGTCGTGCCAGATTAGAGCTAATGGCCTCAAACTGAGCCCCCCCCGCACCTGTTATGGCCTCAACAGGACTTTGTAGAACGCTGGAGATATGGCGGAACCTTTCCCCCGGGTGGAACCTTTCTCCCGACCTATCACAACGCGGGGCCGACGCCCAGCTCCCCACCGTTTCCTCCCCTCTCATATGGCTCATTTAGAATCACATCATTTGTCAAGGGTAATACCGTGGAGGCGTGGCTTCAGACTGGACTCCTGCTGCGGACTTAGAGAGTGTGTGTGTGTGTCTGTGGGGAGGGGGGTGGGTGTGAGACTGGGCAGACAGTCACTCAAAGCCCTTCACATTTTCAATCCCCTCCGCTTTGCGCTACCCCCCTCCCCCCCCCCCCCCCCCCTCATATATGTGTAACCCCCCCTGGCCAGGGTTTGACGAGCGGCCAGGGTTTGGATTTTGCGGGGCCCCTCAGCTCAGCGAGGAGAGAGAATGATCAATGAGAATGATCTGATTCCTCCAGCCCCGTGCCAGACCCCTTCTTAACCCCGCTAACCCAATCAGCCATGCGTTGCCTGGCAACACGGGGAGGGGGGCCCTGGGAGGAAGCGAACGTGTCTGTGGTGGTTGGGGGGGGGGGGGGGGGGGGGGGGGGCGGCGCTGGTGGCCGTCCTGGAC
The DNA here is from genome assembly GCF_038355195.1 of Osmerus mordax. Taxonomy (NCBI): domain Eukaryota; kingdom Metazoa; phylum Chordata; class Actinopteri; order Osmeriformes; family Osmeridae; genus Osmerus; species Osmerus mordax. Next base: position 11,455,801 of record NC_090064.1, read on the forward strand.
ACCCGACGATCTCACCGGACATATTTCACTTGGATGGCTGTAGCCTGAGCGGCGCGGGGCACTTGTCAGTGCTCTGCTGTGATTGGCTGCTTGAAGTGATGAATAGGCCTTGGAGATGCAAACACAGAGCTCTGAGACTCCGAGTGGCGTCTCTTAGCAGAGCTCTCACAGTAGCATGAGGCTGGAACGACCACAGCTTAGACAGACATTCAAAACCACACCCTGCTCACGCAGAGGACACAAAGGGAAACTCTGTCCATTTCAGAGAGAGAAAGAAAAATAAAGAGGCTGAGACAGACTGAGAAACAGACCCCATTCCACTGCTAATCTCTGTTTACAGTATTTTTATTAGGAGATCTCTACCCAATCCACCCCCGCCTCCATCTCCATCATACCCACCATCCCTACCACAGCCCCAGCACTGAACCCAGAGCCCCTGCTTCTCTGGAGGCTGTGTGAGTGACAGCTTTCTGGAGGGGAATCCACATGAAGCCCTTTCATCAGTGCCTCCCTCAGGACACTTTCTGACTGCTACAACAACGCAGAGCATAGGCCTGTTGAAGCACTAAGAGGTTGCACAAAGGAGGGCTTGTGTTTGGGGTTGTCTTTGTGTGTGTGTATGAGGGGGGGGGGGATTCAGGAGGGGGGGGCGCATTCAGGATGTGTGGGTGTCTGCAGGAGAGAGGGATATCTCTGTGTGTGTGTGCTTATTTGTGTATGTGTGCAGGTTAGAGAGGCTACTGTTGTTTGTGTGTGTGTGTGTGTGTGTGTGTGTGTGTGTGTGTGTGTCATGGGGTAGGGGCTTAGGAAACCCCTGCAACTTCTAACACATAGTGTAACAGGCTGTGGGCAGAGGTGTGTGAGATGTCTGCATCCAAACCTTGTCATCTGGTCTCGAAGGCTGGGTAGAAAAGGTGCAAGTCAGTTCTCCTCTGCAGACCATATATCTGACCAATTAGCGTCTCCCTGGCAGAGGTGCATGATGTTAGGGTCAGGGTCAAGAGTCAGGGGTCAGGGTACATGTATCTGGTTTGAAACCGAAACTCTGTACTCATTACCCAGCTGTCAGCTGACCCCTGATGTCACCTTATCACATAATTAAAGATATATGTCAGCTGAAACTCACACACATACACAGGTCATAGAGCAATACAGAATGAAATGGTCAAAGAAGGAACATTGTTACTCACATCCCAAAGACCAACATCCCCAGTTGACTCTGGAAAGTTCTCAGCTTGGTTACAAAGGTGACAGAAATACACTTACATTGTAAGTAACTTTTTACTGTCTATTTGACTTTATCAAACAAGTTTACCTTTCGCAGGCAACATTGTGCTTTAAAACACAGGGCTGGAAGGTGGGGGACTGCACAGAGGAGGCACACTTTGATAACTTAGCAATAAAAAGAAGTATGACTATTTACAAACATGAAAAAGTCGAGTCATTAATCATGGTTTGACTCACATCAATATGCATATGATAATAAATCAAGATAATTGTCAGGTTCAAACCTTTAAAAGAAGGTTGTGGGTGTACAGTGCCTGCCTTCACCCTATCTGTAACAAAGAGAAGTGCAGATGAGGCACAGATAAATCACACAGCGATTGATTTATCTCCGTGCCGAGTGTCAGAGAGTGATGTAACACCCCACCCATTCTACACCGCCCCCTCACCCCCCACAGCAGAAGATATTCACCTAATCCTATGCATATGTATTATTGTATCATGCAAGTTATCTACTTTAGTTAGTAACAAAGAACCAGTGTTTTTCAATAGAGCAGCAGAACAGAGGTATGTGCCCGGCTGCTTTAGAGCCCTGGTTGCACGGGAGTCCATGGATCCAGAACCGCCCCTGTTCAATGTCACATCCTGAGTGCTTCCCTTACCTACCCCTCCACCCCCCACCCTCGCCAACCACCATCTCTTCTCTTCAGGGAAGGCACTGTAAATTAATCCGAGCCCCTGCCTCTCCTGGGAGAGGTAACCGTGACAATGGACCTGTTTCGGCGGCGACGGTGTCAGCCGGCCACTGTGGGTTGGATTGAACCAGATCATTCCTTGTCTAACACTACCTACCTTCACGCACTGGCCCATCTGAGGCAGCGAGAATTAGAACAGCTCAGAGATCTGTCATCATATGGTGGGGGGGAGATGGGAGGCAAGGGTGTTGTTCCCTCGATGGTCCTTGTTCTCCTGTACGTCAATCTCTGTCCATATGTGACACGTGACATCACTCACGGCAAGAGAGAAAGACACATGATGGTTAGCCGACCAGGGGCTGTGTCTGCTGAGAATACTGGCTTGCCAGGGAGAAATCCACGACCGCCTTGCCATTATTTACATTACCGGTACAAGCAAGTTTGATCAAATATTTACGTTGAAGGAAAGATGCCAGGGGCGAGGCTGTAGCAAACATCGCCTGTTTCTCTTTCACCCGACCAGACCTAAGGGTAGAGGGTCATCTCTGAGACAGAGAGAAACCAACGAGAGATATTCTTCTGAATGAAGAGAACCCAGTGTGAAAAGCCTTGAAGGCTGGCTAATCACCTCACTCTAATGTGAACATCTGCTGTCTCTCCCAATGTTCTCAATGAAGTCTGAAACCATGAAGTCTGGACTCAAACTCCTCTCCGCGAGAGAGAGGGTTCGGCAAACATGGAAAGTGAAATTTGAGACCTGAATAAATTGAGCTCGATTTTTTCATTTGAAATTTTGGAACATTCATTGTCAATGATTGCCATTCCTTGGTGGAGAGCGGGCAGTAGGTAGTAGTTCCAGCGGAGAAGGGAGAATCCATCAGAGAACAAGAGTGGGTGGACAGGGACATGACCGGTCATACCAACAGGCTGGTCTCCTGTATCTGGTGTCTGCTGGGGATCAGGATATCCATGGTTTAGTTCATCAGCATTCAATAAATGGACGTGTGAGTGTCCTGGTTCTGGCTGATGGCATTCTTAGCCAGAGACACTGATTCATGAACATGGATTGCGTCTGAGTTTAGATATAAGAGAGGATTCCCGTGCCTCTTTTTTAGAGCAGTGCGTGAATTTGTTCTTAAAGCTCGCTGTTTGGATGACGCACGGATAAAACGGATTCCATTTCCAAGCTTCTTTACAGTTTCTGGTTGTTTATTCTAGGAGGGTCATCATCACTGTGCTTCACGAAGCGTGACGTTTCCTGTGGTGACCCCTTGCCTCCCCCTCCTCCCCCCCCCCGTCTCCCCAGGTAACAGGATGCAGGGCGGTGGGAGAGCGCGGCGGTGGAGATGTGATTAAAGCGGATCAGAACGGCAGGGTGTGGTGTTCGGGCTCTTCCGTCAGAGACATCAAACAGCCAGGTGCCCTCGTCAGGTACATAGCCAGCCAGCAGGCAGGGGAGTAGGGGAGGAAGAGAGAGAAGTGACTCAGTCCCTCCTCACACCCTCCCTCCCTCTCTTTGTCTCTCTACGGAGGTCCTGCCACAATGACCTCTGGGTTTGGGGGTAGGTTTCTGTCTTCCACTGTGTGGGCGTGTGTATGAGAGAGAGAGAGAGAGAGAGAGAGAGAGAGAGAGAGGGAGAGAGAGAGAGAGAAGGAGTGAGAGGGACATGGATGAATGAATGTGTAAATGAATTAAACTTGACTTCTCTCACTACGGTGAAAAACTCATTTCCACCTATTTCACACCCCTCATCCCTGGTTGTTTAATTCATTAAGTCTTGTCGAGAAGAGAGATTAAATAAACCCTGTTCCATGGTAAAGAGTCTCAGACTTGCTTTTCCACCATATAATATCCTCTCATGGTGCACTATAAGAATCAACTGAGAAATCTTTGGGTAGACCAATGATTTCTTGACTGTTTTATCTATTTTTGCCTACCACACTTCTTAGTGGTTGACTTAATCTCCTGTGTGGTCCAAAGAGACCGATGCTCCATCAATTAGCAAATGGAACATGCCCCAGTATACAGACAGAACCACATAAGAAGCAGATGCACAAAAGAGAAGGGTGATAGAGAGGGATGGATGGAAATAGAGTGAGAAAAAAAACTATGTGACAAGAAAAGCGAGGTGATGAGTGAAAGAAAGGGACAGAGTTGTGTGTGTGTATGAGAGACCAACAGAGAGAGGGAGAGTGAAATGGATAGAGAGATAGAAGGAGACAGTGAGAGAAGAGAGTGAAAAAAGAGAGAAAGGAAGAAAGAGAGAGGGAGGGAGAAATAGAGAGAGGGAGGGAGAGACAAAGAAGAAAGGAGATAATAAGAACATTATGGAGAAAAAGGAGAGAGGTAGGGAGAGAGGAAGGGAGAGAGGGGGGGATCAGGAGGTAACCCATTATTCATTCACACATTTAAACCTGAGCAGATTGTGTTCAGCGAGAGGGGTCAAGGAAACTAATTTTCAGACAGTGAGGGAGCACTGCCTCTTTGTCCGCCATCCAATAAGGTGTGTGTGCCTGTGAACCTGCGTGGGTGCTCGTGTGTGTGTGTGCATGTCATCGTATTCAAGTGTGACTGCGTGTGTGCTATGTGTGTGTGCTATCTTGTGCATGCGTGCATGTGTGAACTTGTGTTAGCATGAGCAACTCTCTGACCAACCAGAGAGTGCGACGGCAGACCTGTCCGTCTGCTGTGAGCGTCTGTCGCTCTGTGAAACATCTGCTCACGCGGCTGAGCTTTGGAGGTGAAGAGGACCGCAGCGGTCATATGTGTCGACCCGGTCCAGTGACACCCCACCGCCGACGCCACCACCCACTGGCACGGTGAAAGCCAAACTCAGATCTGTAGCAAGCTGCTGTTGGATCTGCATCACAGTGTCCTACAGTTGGGTTCAGAGTGTGTGTTTGGCTGGGGGCCAGAAGAACTGATGTAGGGGGAGGTGGGTCATGTCATACTGTGAAAGCACTGAGACACAGATCATGCAGCTGCCTTGTCACACAGCTCAGGCAGTGAGACAATGTTTACTCTTATGCCCATCTAGGCAGAAACCTCCACAAGATCCTAAACTGATTCTTTATTACCGGGCAGGTATGAGCTCATTTGCAGCAGATTCAACTTGACATCATGCTCTGATTCACTCAGCCCTAGCTCTACGGGTCAGAACAAAAACCAGGCACCAAATCAAGTTGTTGAGTCGGAGATTCATGGATTCTTCAGAGACACATCCTCTCATCCCAGTTTAGTTTTACCGACACTTTCTCCATACTGAGGCAAAGGCTTCGGACATAATATGGTTTGGTTGTCTGCTCTTAGACTTCCCAGTCATATGTAGACAATCACTATAAATTGTTTACCTGAAAAATAAAAGAGTAATCTTCATTCTGGATTAGGATGGTAGACAGAAAACATTGGTTTGTGACTCCAGAGCTTTCTCTCGGACAAAGACAAGGCAGCTAAGGATTACAGATTCAGAGATTCAAGTGTTTCTCTGCTTGTAGAATCATGTACCATGGTTCCAGGGGGTTGAGATACACAGAGTTAGGGTGGTGAATCCAGATTGTGTGGACGATAGACTGGTCACTGGGTGAGTCTGGCTTATGCAGTAGGAGAAACCAGGAGAGTTGGTCACCCCTGCGTTAAGATAAGCCACAGCCTGTTTAGAGGCGCGGCCAATGGAACATGTGTCGAATGCCTCGTCTGGCTTTGAAGAATGGCCTCGGCTTGTCTCTGATCTGCCTCCCCCAGCTGAGCCCTTGAGTCATTCTGGGAGGGTTGGAGGGTGGTGGTGGGGGTAGGAGGGGAAGGGGGGGGGGGGCAAGGTCTCAGACACATGCTGCCCAGTGAAGTCAGGCAGTGACCCTATCCTTCTCCTCATTATCTTCTCTCTGGGTGTTAGAGAAGAGGTGTCTCTGTGTGTGCGGGTTTCTCTGGGTGTCTGTTCATGTGTGTGTCTGTGCATGCATGTGTGTTTGTGTAACCCAACACTCCCCAAGGGACAGGGAACAGATGGGACCCCATCTCTCTTCACACAAATCACTGCCACCGAAGATCCCCCCCTGTGCCTCTGACTGCCTCTAAATGACAGCACTGTTCACCGTTAAGGAGGGAGGCCTGGGAGAGGGGAGGACTGGTCTGCCGCCGCAGCAATCAGATGCTCACTCACGGATACAGAGAGAGCCTGTCAGAGACGCTGAATCAGCAGCAGAGACAGAACTGGCCATAGGGGAGGAGAGGAGGAGGAGAAGAGGACGAGGAGAAGAGAGGACAGAAGGAGAGAAGGGAGGAAAATGAACTTGAGAAGAGAGGAAAGGAGAGTGCTTATGGATAGGATCTGTCAGCAGATGCTAGAGACTGGATTTATATTAAGTAACACAGTCATTTGGTAAAGGTGTGAACATCACAATGTAAACCATTAGCGTAATTAGCAGAAAGAAATACATTGTTTCTGTCACAAATGATTCATTATGAGATTCGTTATTATTTTATTGGCCCAGCCACCTGTTTGAGGACCAGGAATCATGGGAAATGTAGGCGCACACATGGGAGGTAATTAGAGGGCTGCCACCTGCAACACCAATCCTCTTCGTTCTTCTCCTCTCATTTCTCCACTCTTTTCCTTTCCTCACCTCCCTTCTCTTCTTTTCCTCTCCTTCCTTATGTAGATGGTCCTAGTTAGTCATCAGAGAGCTTGCCCGTGTGAAGAAATACTCAAATTAATCTACAATGGTAATCTGACACTAATTAGTATTTTGGGCAAAAGCCCCTCAGATGTCCACAGAGACAAGACTATTGATTCCCTGACTACATAATTGTACTCGTTAGAGCCAGGAAACAAAAACAGATCAGAACACAGCAATTGCATTTTAATGAACAGCCATTAGCAGGACTCACTTGCCAGCTTGATAAACCATACTCCCTGTGGAGGTTGGAGGGTGTGGGTGTGGGTCACTTACCTGGGGTGACAGATTAACCTCTTGATGGCACATCATCACGTCATTTATGACTCTCCAAAAAAAAAGATTTCCAATCATTGCCTTGCTTGCGTCATGACTTTTGGAGGGGGGGGTGTGACTTCCTCTTAGAAGAATCCTTGGAGAACATTGGGTCTGTAGGGCCCAGCTGCCACCAATGCTGGACACTCTCAATCTCACTACATTGAAATCTAACCAACCATAGTTGAGTTCAACTGAAGTCAACAAAAGTGACTATTACAGTTATACTACAGACTACTTCAACAAACCACTATGGCGTGGGTAGTTGAGCTGGGAGAACCTGTGTTCGCAGCTTCTGAATCCATATTCAATCAAATGTTGATAAGCTACAGACTGTAGAACATCTCAGACTAATATTCTCAGACAGGCATTGGACGCTGAACATCCCCATGCTGATCGAAAGTATAAATTAGTAATCCCAGCGCTGGTGTTGAGACTACTGGAGGTGACCAAACAGTACGGGTTGCCAGGTGTGTTGCTGAGACAGTGCAGCAGAGTGACGCTGAGCGTCGGATTCGGCTTCAGCTAGTAAGCCGTTTTTGAAGAAGACAGATGCTGACATGGACACTCACATAAGAAACAGACGCCGCTTTATCGGCCCGCCATCCGCTGTGAGAGCGCAGGGGGATCCCGCAACGATGAAAATTAACATCTCTCTCTCTTTGCCTGTCAGTCATTCTCTCTCTCTCTCTCTCTCTCTCTCTCTCTCTCTCTCTCTCTCTCTCTCTCTCTCTCTCTCTCTTTCTCACCCACTCACTCTCTTACTCAAGACTCACTCACCCACTCAGTGTACTTATTGTTGACTCGTGCTAACATGGGAATAGGTAGCAATCATCCCACAAGGGCCCATACCGTGAAGATGACCCCGTCTGGTCTCTGAGGGCTCCTGGGAGCAGGAAGCATGTGACAAGGCAAAGACTGCATACAACCAGCTCCCAGACCCACTGTCAACTAAAGCTCACTTTCACTGTTGATGAAACAGTTTGAGAGGTATCTTTGTGCATTTTATTGTTATGGGCTGGTTGTTATATGTTATATTAAATTGTAAAATGTATGTCAGTACACTAATGATTGTTCTTTATTTAGGAAAATCTAAGGGGGAAATGTTTCTTTTCAATTACTGTATGAGATGTCAAGAAATTTGTGTCAAGAAAAATACATCAAATGCATTCAACCCAACATGCTGTACACATGAAAACGACACACGCACACCAATGCACCTGTAGAAGGTGCATCAGTTAGCAGGCTTTGGAGAGTCACATATCTGTTTAAAGATGGCATGCTGGAGTTCCGTTCCGTCTCTATGTCTGGAGACACAGACTGGAGCTTCCTGTAGTTCTCCAGCTGGACATTTGTGTAGCAGGTAGAGCCAAGCTGGTCTAGACGGAGAAAAAGATCCTCCCTTGACTGACAAGACAACAGATGGCCATGATGCGCTGTTGCTAGGCAACCACTAATCAAACACCCCCGGCACGCCACTGTGAGATAAAATAAAAAAAACATAAGAAGAAATGTTAAAAAAAATCTTCCTTTCATATTAGTGAGTTAAATTCTTGAGATTTGGTTAAAATTCACTCAAGCTGCTAGTGGCATGGTCTGGAGGAATAATAAACGGCCTCTGAAACGGAATCATGGACAGGTGTAGAGACAGGAGTTGTGGTGATTGGCAGATGGTGTTAGCATGAGCTGGCGGTTCTCCATCCGGTGTACAGTAAATGACCCCAAGGTCATCTCTTTCATCAAGGGTGTGAGGGAAATGACATCATCCTAAAGATTAATGATCTTTGATATTTTGTGATATTGTAACGCCTTGCCGTAAACTGTATCCGGATGCACGGATACACCTTGGGTGTAAGGCGGACACCGATACACCAGATCCTCCGGAGGACCAATCGAGTCAGAGGTGAGAGGCGGGAAACCTGGGCGACACAAACAAATCGACCTGCAGGAACCACTGCTGGAGGAGCGAGGGCGTTGTTAATTAACACTCTATATTTAGACTGCTCTCACACAAAGTCATCATGGGTAGCCTACATAGCGTATCCACAACAGAAAATGACAGATCGTACCTGAGTTGAAGCTCAGGCTATTTGTGAAATGTCAATGTGTCTCGGTAAATCCAAGAGGATGCTCAGTAAAAAGGTAAGAAAGAAAAAGAGAAAGAGAGAATAACACTGTGACACTAGTATGCTAGTATATAGATAGTATATATGTCTGTGGCAAGACCACGAAGGAAGGTCTGGTAGTCACCCTCCCTCCCTACCTCCCCTCCCCAGGTAAAGCCTCTGATTCTCTGCAGCTGCACCCCGGGGTGCTGCTGATGAATTGTAGGCTTCCCTTCCTATTTCACACTGCTTGAATCACGCGTTCCATGGTTGATCTGGCTTAGGCAACCCCCACCACCACCACCACCATCCACAGTCCACATCCACCTGGGAGCCCACACTCCACCTCCCTCTCTCTCAACCCTCTCTCCCCATCCCTCCCCTCCCCTCCCTCCTTCGACCCCCCCAGTTGTAAGAGTGTAGGAACGGCCAATCACCCGGGTGTTGCTGGCCAGGAGATAAAAGGCTTTATTGAGATGAATGGACCAGTGGAGAAACACATAAGGAGTGGTGCAGCAACAGACCAGGAGACTGGAAAGACAATCCCGGAAATGCTATTCTAAAGGGAACTAATAAAGCCCTGATAATCTCAATGAGGTCTGTTGTGCTTCACTATATGTGACTATAAAGGTTAACAGTGATTCATTTTCTCACTGCTTGTTTATGGTTTTCATTGGTGTTAACTCTAAAGCATATGGGTCTGTGCACGTGTATGCTTGCATGTGTGTGTGTGTGCCTGTGTACTTTCTAGTATGTGTGTCTATGCTTGTATGTTTTTTTGTGTTTGGGTTTGCGTGTGTGTGTGTGCGTACCTCGAGACCAGCCCTGGCAACATCACACACCGTGGCTGACGTGCTTGTTTACACCTCCGCCCACTAGAAGCTGCCACATGGGGAATAAGCAAACAGAAAGACAGAAAAAAGCGCTCAAGAGTGCAGAATCTGCAATTAAACAGCATCACCCACAGTAACGAGACAGAGGGAAATAATTAACGTCAACATTTTAAAAGAGAAATACAGAAAAAGACTAATCACTGTAGTTTAAATTAGATTTAAACATTAAGATGACAGACAAATCATTTTTCTCTTGAGATATGCCACAGTTTTTTTGAAGCCATCTGATAAATGATTAAAAGCAAATGGCAATTCAATATTGCAGAAGGTGAAGCATGTTTAAGTCTTCATTCAACCTGCGGATGTAGATATTGGCCAGGTTTCCCAGATTCGTTAAGAAGTTCTTAACGCTAAGAGCTTCTTACGAGCGTTCTAAGAGCGTTCTAGAGCGTTCTTAGAACGCTCTTAAGAAGCTCTTAGCGTTAAGAGCTTCTTAACGAATCTGGGAAACCCGGCCATTGTCTGTAGACAAAGCAACAATTTCATATCTCATGTAGGAGAGGAGCCCATAGGTGGCTCATTCCATCTAAATGTTTTCCCATTAAACTATGGTAGTTTGGCTCATCCCAGTATGTTGCTTGCTTCCCACAGTACTCAGTTACCCAGTCAACTAGTACCTACAAGAAGTTCACTATTGTTTACATATCTAAGCAACTCATTATAATGAAACTATTACTAACTTAACTTAACTGGGACGAGTTACAGTGTAATGATGTTAGTATTGCTGCCAGAGACAACATCTCACGCACGCCATTTCCATCAGAGGAAGTCCAACAGTCTTTTCCATTTAATGAATTCCTTCATTTCTCATTTGTTACACACCATGCCCTCATCAAATGACCCCCTCCTCAGTATCAAAGTTCCACACTCTCTACGAAGCACATCCAACGGCACACTGCTTTGAGCTCAATGGATTTTGGCGCACATTGATTTGCAAGCTCTCTCTCTCTTTTATTCCTGGACGTGCTCATACATGCAAACAGCAGGATTATACATTGGAGACAAGCCGTCATGAGAGAGCACCATGGAGGGTTGCTGAGGGGCTTAGGGGAAATGGTAATGTCAATTGAGAAGAGCCCAGTGTTACCAACCTACTCATACTCTGTCATCCATATATTCACTGTGTTTGTAGGAAAAAGTGTGGGCTAGTGTAGGTGGGTATATGTTTGTTTGTGTGTGTGTGTGTGGGTGTGCGTGCGTGCTGGGGGGGGGCAGGTACTGAGGGAGTGAGAGCGTGATAAAGAAAAAGGGAGAGTAGCCTTAAATATTTGCGTTTGTGTTCCAAACCTCTGAAACATTTAAGGCATTTAGAATTCTACACAGTCTATCCAGAAAATCAAGGAGTGTGGCCTGCTTCTCCTTAGCCTCCTCAAAGAGGCTACCTTCCTCATGAATGCAACACCGGTGCAAGTTAGTTAGCTACGCACTTCTGTATCTCAAAGCGGGTGTCCCAGAGCTGGGACATAAGTGGGTCATTTAGGATGCGTCTTTATTTATGAGTCTGAAGAGTTTCCCAGAGTTGTATTTTTATCCGCAGTAAGACGCATTACCATCTCTTTGAATCCAACACCTAGATGACGCCGGAAATGAAGAAGCAGTACAAAGAGCTTCACACTGGAGCCATTAAAGTTTAACTGAGAGGATAAGCAAGAACAAATACAAAAACAACTCAGGGCTGAGTCACATACCCTGGTGTCCTCCCTGAAGTGGGGGGGGGGGGGACACAACACATAAAACAAAGCTAAATAAACATCAACAAAGCTCTCTGCATAACCTTGTCCGAAGTTTAAAGAGATAAGTCGAACCAGACATGATTGTTACTGGTTTAAAAAGGTTTTAGCAAATAGATGACCATAGTCATGCTATAGGATTATCGGCTATCAATGTAGAAAAGACTGAATCGTGAATTTACCTGGTAGCCTGCTTTTTTTAGCTGCTTTTTTAGCTCTACTACGGAGTCCTGACTGTACGCTGAGTCCAGGGTGTACCTGGAGCTCCCTTCACCTTCATCTTTCTAACTCTCCTAAGGGGCCAGTAATCAATGGCCTGTCTGGACGGCTTCACTGTCACACTTCTTCTCATTAGTCCACTGCACCGTGGGAGCAAACCCACGTCTAGACTTTCTGATTGATACACAGCTCACTTCAGTTTGTGCAAGAGAAATTCAGAGAAATGTAATTATATCTCCCACTTGCAAATTTGGGGGGAATTAAAATGGCTAAATTGAGGTGAAGACGACGAAGTGTTCGAGGTCGATGGTGCTGCGGCTGATTGTTTCTGTGAGGAACGGTTAAAACAGTGTCAGTGTTTTATCCATAGCTGAGCAGTTCCCAGTGAAAAGGATTTCCCACACACACATCAATTACACGACGGTAAGGTGTTCCCTAGGTCTTACATCTCAAAGAAATCCTCTGAAATTAGAATTCAGAAAATTATAAAGGGATCTCAAGAATTTTGTGTTTTATGGTGTGGGCCTACAGATTAATCACATAACCCACTGTTGGGAACTGTACCCCTTGCTATTTAAACAAAAATATCAATATGCATCATGATTAGCTGGTTCAAATGATGACACAAACAACATGAAAGGAAATGAAGGGATAAAGACGTCACCAGCACCTTCTAAACAAACTCCACTAATCCTACTGTGCAGGAAAAGCAAGGATCAATACCCAACTACAGACTAGCGGGACGTCAATTCAGAGAAAAAGCAAGACAGAGAAACAGTGTTTTCAAAGGGGCTTGTGTCTGTGTGGTGGTGGGGGTGAGTGGTGGGGGTGAGGGGTGGGGGTGGGGGTGAGGGGTGGGGGTGGGGATGCAAACTATACCCACACCCTGTGGCGTTTCCACAAAAGCAAAGTTTGTAACATTTGTTTATTATGCTAATTTGGTCCTCCATTTTACCCCTGAGAGCTGACTAAAATGCTCGATTCAGCGGTCACACCAAAAAAAAGGGAGACAGATACAATATGTTGATTAAAGCTAAATGGTATTTTAGTTGTCGCTTTTCTTTTATTCCCTTTGAAATGCGGATTCAAAGACACGATCATGCAATTTATTTTAATGGAAGCTGTGTTACAGTCAGAACCAGTGAAACTTTACCGATGAGTCTCGTCAGAAATTTGGATAGCTGACTTCTCTCTGTTGTATCTCTAAATTTTAGGTATTGTCGGTTCTGGTTTCTGGATATGGTTGATCTTTGCACAATATAAACAATGCAATAAGTCTATTTGGGGGAAAAGCACATTCTATGCAGACGGAGGAAAAGGCTCCAAGCTCCATTACAAGGATCTGTTCCTGTTCACTGATCTATGATTGAGAGAGGATTCATTCCCTCTTGTCTGTTATCGAGGCAGAGTAGAGCTAGTGTGCTGTCTGCCCTTTGCCCTCGTTGTCCTTTAGCCATAAACACATTTGGAAGATAAATACACATGGACAAACACACACACATAAACACACACATGCAATCTCAGGCTAATTAAAAGCTAGATCAGTAATAACGTTCATTATGTTGTATAGTATATCCACAAAATGTTTACCAAAATCATTACAGTGATCAATGTGGTACAATTGTTTATGATTGGCCCCATGTTATTAGGAGATTCCAATTTCCTGTTTGAGAAATAAGATAAATGTGTGGTGTGTGAGTGTGTGCGTAAGTTTGTGCATCCGTGTGTTTGTGTCTTAATAAAACAATGCTGCAAAATTTGTTTGCCAATAACTCATTCCTGACATTTAAACCGGCTTGCATTATTAATTTATAATAAAACTCCAATACTTTGATATGCAACTGAAAATGTAACTTTTGTGATTTCATTTATTGAAAAGAAACAATGCATACTAAATTATTTATATCTCATCGTTTCCTTATTGTCAGGTTACGTTTGGGTCACTCAAAGAAGACTGGAATCTATTAACATAAATTCTTGAAACTCTGTACCAAAACAATGTACCATGGAAATATCTAATCCCACTTTCCTATATGGGTGCATTTTAATTGTGGTTATTGAGCAGGGACAAGGGTTAGGTAATATTGTCATTATGAGAAATACCCCTGTGACAGGGAGAGAAATGTAAATGCCGCCACAGCCAGCCATTGCTTAACCTTTTAGGGTTCATTATACCCCAAATAAAACTCCTACTTTACCAGCAAATGTCTCGGATAAAAATATTTAAGGCACCACCATTCAGTGTCCAATTACCCTGTAGGCAGTCTCCCTGAGAAGCGATGTTCACAGCCACTGTGGGGGAGATAGCAGGTGAGGTTGCTGCGGTGATGTCGGACATAGCAATAAAATGCTGATATTCCCACATACATTAATAGCATTATAGGCAGGTGAACTTACAAGCTAAAGTTTTCTTATGTCCCAGCCTGTAGGTGTACTATCACTGAGGAAAACACACTGAACACCAAACGTCTTCTAAGAGCTAGACCAGCTAGCTGGTTAAGCCCTCAGATTGAATCCAGGCAAGGTATGAATGAGCACACAATGTTCTGAAAAGCTGCACTGATCAGCTTTTAAAAGGTAATTTAACAAATGATCTGATGTTCCACATACTGGCGCCCACCAGTGCTCACACACGTCTCAAAGTCTGACCATGACAACATTTTACCGATGCATCCCAAAACAAAAAAAACACACTTTATTGAATTACATTGTCCCTTTATAGCAATTAATAATAATAAAAGTTCGGGAGATTGATTTAGCATGTCTGCCTTGTGGGAGGCATGCAAAATCTCGACCACAACATTGGAACAAGTACTTTGTACAGGCTGTAAAGTGGATACAGGGTTTAGAAAGCTGATCTGGTATGAGTATTCAGGTAGGGTAAATGGACCACTATGAGCCTCATTTGTTCCTCACTGGCTGATCAGGCCTCAGTTGACAGATGGGAGTTTCCAGTTAAGGATGAAGGAAAGCTGGACAGAAAAGGGGGTTGTGGCAGCCATGATGTGATGCTTAAACTGAAGCACCAGCTCTGAGATCAAAGAGAAGCCATATCAGTGAGGGGAGGTGGGGCATCTGAAAAATACATGAGGGGTGCGCCCCAACCCCTCCACCACACGCTCCAGTAGTGTCATAGTAGAGGAAGCCTTCCCAGTATTGGTTCACTCCAGTCTGACGGCTGTGGGTCACAAGACAGATGTGGAAAGGCCTGATTTGAGCTTTAGTTAACATAAAAGGTTTCAACTGGCTACCATATTCTCTCAATGAGAACTCATTGCTAGTCACTGAACCACTGACGCATCCCAGATATTTATTCAAACATAGAGACATTTAAATAAGCTAAATTGAAGTGCACGCCACAACCTATGGTATTATGAGATTGCATTTAGGTTTATGTGACAAAACCAGTGACAGCAGGGGTATCTAAGCCACTGTTAATGAAATCAAAGTATATCATCCAGTTAGCAGTGGAGGCATAGGTTGTGTTCACCAATCTGTCTGTGACATTTCACCAGACTGAATGGGTGGGGGTGTGTGGGCAGTGTGGGGTGGTGGGGGGTGGGGGGGACCCCAGCTATACCAGTGCCCGGTATACCTGAGATTTTAATAGACTGAGCAAACTTCACAAGGCTGCATCCTGGATGGCGGTAACATTTGATCTAGACACTCTGGGTCAAAACAGCCAATCACACGTCTGAGGTGACAGGGCACCCTCTTTTTGGGTATGGAAAGTGGAGAATGATGTGCTGTTATCTTCAAGAGAATCAGCTCTAATGATAGGGGAGCGTGAGGATAATTGACGGACAGCTTTAACAAACAGAGTTAATTCTTTGTTATCAGTATTCATCAGAGGGATGCATGTCCTCTTAAAGGCTACGTGATCTTATCTTGACAGGGAGTAGAACCACACGCTAGCATACTTAACGAATCAACCTTAAAGTCTTGCTGAAATAACTGCTCTTATTCAAGGTGGAAAAAAACGATATTCGCATGGTGACGCAGGTTCTCTCTTTTGCTGTCATGCCACAAGGCCTTGGAATGGTTATGGAGGGAATATACCATACAAAGCAATGTGTGTTGCACCATTGTGTGTTGACCATGTCAGTGCAGGAGTGTGGCTGTAACTCTGAGTCCATCTCTCTCTCCCTTCAGCGTAACTAGTTCTCTGTAATATGAAATAACCTTGTTGCTTGTATCCTTGAACCAAGTACCTTGTGATTCTGCCGATATTCTCTGAGATAGCTAGGATAAAGACTGCCAATTAGCCTTGGCATGCAAGAAATGTTTTCATCTTGTTGAAAAGTAATGAGTGGTTTCTATGGAAACCCATCAATACTTAGGAACAGTGCAAGGTTGGATGACACTCTAAGACCTTCCCCCTCGCAATACTAGAGACTCGTTGTGTAATTGGTTGAAAGTGTGACAAGCAGTAACAAGCGTGCTGGTGATCAAAACTTACTCAAATTATTCATTGCCATCACTCTCTCTGGGATTTAGTGGTTTTCATTGCCTTGTCAACACAGAAAACACTCAGGCTGGGTAGTCAAGCAGAAGAAATAACTCCACAGTGAACTGAACCCACCCTGTCTGGGTGGGTTTAATTAAGCAATTAATACAAATTATTTTAATTCATCAAATGTTCAAATTAATATTCAACATGGCAATTATTTTTCTCCTAAAATCCAATCCCTCTGATTTGTTTTATTTTGTATGAAAAGGGATCATTTTTCTTCATCAGTCCAGTGAGACACAATGGTATAGGGGCAGGAGAGGAGGGGGCTGAGTTGAGGCCTGTGTTACCTGAGGCCCAGTAAAAGGACACCTACCTGCAGCTGTAGAGGTTTGTGAGAAGTTACTCCAGCTGACCTAAACTATGGATCCAATGCCATGCCTGTAAACAAGGCACAGGCAGGGAGTCTCATAGGCTTGTTACCAGACTAAAGAGACCGTCGCCGACCCGTCGATATTTATCGATGGTCTCACTGTCGGTATTTTTGAAAAGGGTGTTGGACGACTCAGCTGCCCACACTAAAATGAGTGGACATCAACTTTAGAGGGGACTTCCGATAGCCTCCGCTGCTCAAAGGGCATTCTCTATTTATGTCACCTTGGGGTAAATACCGACGGCTTTTCATTCAGTTTGTGTGAGACAGTGGAGGCATTTCAGAAGATGATGTCTCCACATCAGCAGATCGTTATGCATTGATAAACACCCGATCCTTCCTCGGCTTTGCAAAAGGGACAATCTAATCAAATTACACATATTTATTTTTGCAAACTAATCAAAACACGTTTTATCATCAGATGCATCATGTGCCACAATAGGCTATACGTGATGGCTTAACTAATCTGAAAATTAAGTCTCAATTTGAACAAACGTTAGAACATACCAATTCCAGCTGAGAAGACAATGATAGGCTCCAGCTGTCTCTTTGTCAGACATTAATGTGTAGGCTTTATGATGTATATTTTAACAAATTAAACCTCGATACATTCTTGAGTTTGTAGCCTATACTCAGATCAAACTTTATTCACAAACTCAGGGTCCAGACACAGACAAAACAACAACGAATTAGCCTTTTGAAAAGAAATATCTCGTAGCTATACGAAACTCGACAAAGAGCGATTCTCATTAAACATGGTCCAGTGTTGCTAGGGTCCTCATATCCTAGCCCTGCAATTGGAAGTGTAGTGACACAAAGCCTAACGGGAGAACAGGTTGGACTATCAATGGAGAGACCGAATAGTCTTTGCTGATTTGTATTTTTGGCGCTTAGTCTACTTGTGAATCTCAATGAGCTCCTTCTTGACGCATTCTCCACACAGCTGTTGATAAACGTTAACTTGTTAGAACTTGTGTGTAAGCGACTGCTTATAGAATTCTGATTTGTTTGCTGCGTCCAGAGGCAGCAATCTAACTCCAAAGTTCAGAGAACCAAATGCATATTTAATTCCCACCATTACTATTCCTATCCTGTTTGCACCAGCGAGACCTTTACACCCATTGAGACACAGCTGCTTGCCATTACATCTTCTTGCTTTAAAACAAACAAAAAAGCTATAGTTTTTTGGGGTTGTTCACCTGGAGGCTTGGAGGAAGAAGAACATAAATATATCCAACGATTCCCAATAACGCAGCCCTGATATGTTTTGCAGTATTACTCTTTTTAATGCTCTCAATAAATGTAGTCTCTTCACCTTCTGGAACATTGATATGTGAGCAATGGGTCCAGTAGTCGATTCTTTAACAACTAAATAATGGCCAGAGATGATGGCTGTGATTTTCATTACGACAAAATAAATGGAGACACAACTACCACAATACTGGCCCAGATGAGATAAAGACAGCTTCTCTCTACACCCCCCCCTCCCTAACACACACACACACACACACACACACACACACACAATCACACACATATTCATCCATTCAGTCAAGACCCACAGGCCTGTATTGATTTTCCTAGTGAAGAATGTTCTGCATTACTGAATGCTCTTTAGGCTTCATTCATCAAATGGCGAAAGTGGGCAGACTTTATCTTAGCAACTAAACCACAATGTGTATGTGTCATGATGTGCATCTCGTGTGTATGTGTGGCACCTCATATCTGTATGAGGACAGATCCATTATTCTTTCTATGTCTTTGGAACAGAGAGCCTGTAGTCCTGTTTATCGTGTATCACTAGCACAGAAAACAAGAGTGAAGGGGTTTATCTTTTAAATCTGTCTCATTCTGGGGGCATTTACTGCACTCAAATAATTGCTTTGTTAGTAATTGTTAATGACCTAAGTGCATGAGCTCATCTATGAAGTCATTAGAATTGGCAAACAGGGACAAGGCATCATAATTCTTACAACTGTTAAAAGATGCCAGGGTGTAAAATGGTGTTTGCTGTATTGTTATCTCAAAAGCAATTAGCAACTGTGAAGCAGAGCCTATTCCTTGATTTTCTGGAGGGTTAATTACATTTTAAGACTGATTACTTAATTACCCGATGCTTATTGTTCTTGAGGTGTCGCAGCAGCAGAGAGTATTATATAAGATTTTAGGCACAGACAGAGGCTTTCTGTTTCTATACATCTCTCTTCCATGAAGATCAACTAGTGCAGTGCCCGTGATGTCCGGGGCTGTGATACAGCTGATGATTAAGATGTCAGTGAGGACATCTTAATCTGGAATTGTAGGTAGATGTAAAGCTTAGTTCCCTGGGGTCTGCTCATGCGATTTGTGTCAGTCAGTACAAGACTCTTAACATGAATGATTGCACGTGCCTCCTACTCACACGTGCACACAAGTACAATCACGCATATATGCATGCAGGACCAAGGCAGACAGACACACACACACACACACACACTGTGCTTGAGCAACATTAAACTTCCATAAGCTCGATTACAGAGACAAAGTCACGAAAACTCAAGACTCCCCAAAATTCAAGCTGAGTCTAGTGATTGCAGTTGACTTTTACTCTGTGTCACTTTCCAAGCAGACGTGACACTTGCCAGTGTTAGCGTCTGGGCTGAGGCTACAGCAGAGCAGATGGACTGACAGTCCTGTCGACCCCTTGTGCCCGTTAATCTTGTTCAACACTCACTTGTCAGTGACACGTTTGTGGGACAAGATGTCTGCCTATGCTAAATTAGTTCTGGGTGACCGAAGCGGGCCGCCTATAGCTCGGCCGGGGGGGGGATCAGGTGCTGCTTTGTGACTCACTGCTCTCCAGGAGGGAGGGGCATTGATAATGACAAGGGCTGGATAATTAGCTCATGTTCATTCATTACCTTCATTAAATTGAAGAGCCCGACACATGCTCACTGTCTAAATAAAGGATGTCAGTCATCCTAGGGCAGTCACGGTGATTAAAGTTTGACTGTGCTTCTGTTACAGCCCTTACAACACGTCTGAGGCTTCACTTTGATCTGAGAAGTGTGCATGTGTGTGTTTGTGTGTGTATTTAAGAATATTTAAACATTCTTGCTAGGACCAGTAATGAGGAGCTGGAGTTAGATTTAGGATTAGGGTTCAGGTTAGGTTTTTGGGTAGAGATTAAGGTTACGGTTAGGGTTAGTCTAGGCTGCGGTTAGCTACAGGGTTAGTGGGTTAGGGAAAGCTGTTTTCTGATCGGGGCTGAATTGTGAGTACCCACAACAATAATATAGCAAACGCGTGTCTGTAATTGGGGAGGTAAGGGAGTGATGGCAGATAAAGTATTTGTCATGACCCCGTATTGCCAACACAAATGTTCCAATTAATAGAGATAACCTATTTGAATGAAAAAGAACAACCGTCAGTACAAGCATGCCAATATTTATTTAGCGCACTTCCCACTATCTTAAACCTCTGCCATAAAACCCTGACAGTCTCCTGAGTCACCCTTCTATGAGCCCTCGTGTTCCACTGCCGTTAATCAGCCAATCATTGTCAGTCATTGGCACGAGCGCGTCAGCCTGTACGAAGCCCAGACAGCGTGACTCCCAGCCTCCCTGTGTATCTCCTCCACATACAGAAAATTAGAGTGCTCATTACTGTCCGGCAATTCACCACTCTACTGTCTGACACCTTTGGTTCTTTTGTGCGGCAGGGTGGATATGTGCCTTGGGCGCCTTTATCTGAGGCTTTATCTGAGGGTCGATGCTGGGAACACTGGCAGAGGTCTGTCTTAACTGATGCAGGCTGGGATGTCCGCCACAGCTGCAGACACAGTGGTGAGAGAGAAGTGGAGCTCCACTCTTTTCAGCATGTGTCAGACGTTAACAGGCTTAACGAAACGCACACGCCTTTCCGCAAGGCCTGTCTGAGGGAAGTCGATACGACAAGTAGAGATCAGAGCAAGAGGAGTAATCTGCACACACTTCGGTTGAACTGTATCTCCTACCAATGTCTGTCAATACAAACGCCTCCGTCACCTGTGGTGGCCAACTACAGAGCTATTTCAATACTCATTTTCATGGAACATGAAGACAGATGCAATACCTCATAATAACTTAAACTGGTGACAAAAAAAATCTAATTAGATATACACCCACTTATCCATCTATGTAGAACACAATCATTACAGTATATATTACAGTATACAGACCATTGTGAACAACAGAACAGTATCGGTGAGGGGGAGCAAAGCCCGACTGTGAGGAATGCTTGAGCATTGCCTAATGATCCAGGTCACAGCTGTGCCAGGGGCCTCAAGGCCGGGCTTGTTGTC
Source organism: Osmerus mordax (assembly GCF_038355195.1). Lineage (NCBI taxonomy): Eukaryota > Metazoa > Chordata > Actinopteri > Osmeriformes > Osmeridae > Osmerus > Osmerus mordax. Next base: position 11,476,860 of record NC_090064.1, read on the forward strand.
AGCCTGAGAAGGGCCTGATTGGTGCTAGGCTCATCTAGTGGCTTGAGTAGCCAGCAGGGAGGGCCACAGGAGGCTAATTGGTCTTTGGCATTTACCACATTGTCAGTGTAGGTGGATGAACACATTTCCCTGTGTGGTTCCTCTTCTGGGCTAACGTATGAGGACAGAGCAGGCCAGAGACCTGGAGAGAGATGCTAGTGGAAGCTGATATTGAGCTGTGGTCTATCTAGGAAGCTTGTTTGAGTTAAAGTACAGCTTGGTCTTACTTCTTAGTTTTAGTCTAATCAGTTTGCATCACAAGATGTAGCACTAAGAACCTCGAACAAGTGCAAAAGCATTGTGCTTTCAGACCTCTTTACAAAATTGTCCTAATGCAGATAATCACTTAAAGGTCTTTTTTTTTTACAGGCGAAGAGAGCACTGTGAACCCATCATGGTTGATGGCAGCTATTTCTAACAAATGGACAAAATTGAAAGCACATGCACTGACACCTCATACAGAGTTAATAAAATACGCCAATTGGAGCACTAATATGAAGCCATTCGAAAAGGGCCTTATGATTCACAGACCACACAGCCCCATGCCGACTCGACCCATCAGTTAAGAATGGTGTGAACACAAAATAAATTAACTAAGGAACATGGCATCCTATTTCTTACTTTGTTATGGCAGCAAGAACACAAAAAACACAGTTTATGTTTAATTCATGAGATTGGAAAGCACAAAGTAAAATTCTAACTAACAGCCTACATGTGTGTTGCGTTATTTCACAAAGCATCAGATCTATGGACACCAAGCCTAGTCTTTGAGTCAGCTTTTCACCAAGTTTAAAAGACAACAAAAACTGTCTCCTCTCAGCAACCCTGCTGTGCCTCTGGAATCTCACTGGTGACTCATTTGTTTACCCTGTAATTGCCCTCACTGACAACATAGGTGACAGAAATGTACACATGGCAACAACTCTGTGTATAAATATAACCTTTTTTGCTTTTATTTTTGTTCAGACTAACATGATTTAAGACTCAGTATGATGTAAATTAATCATCTGTTGATTTGTAGTTGGAGTGCATTTTCCTCATTTGTAACTGTCTACATTGTTTTCACATCTCACACTGAAACTCCCCAAAGCCATACTTGCTTAGCCATCACATCCTACTCTCCTTTTGAAACATAACTGAGGGACATTGTGAAATACAACATTGACTTTGATCCAAGAATCTGATACACAGCTTTCCTTTAGACAATTCTCTCCTCTGTAGGAATGAGAAGAGGAAGGCTAGGGTATTTTTTGCTGTAGCAGTGGGCAGAGAAAGCATCATGATTCTCATTAGTCTCTATGGATGGGTGTGATAGCATATTCCTGCCCTCTGCAGCCAGACAAAGACAGATAGGGCCCAATGGATGCATCGTAAAGCATTTACCTGATGAGTCTCCAACCTCATTTATCATACATTTACAGTTTCCTTTCAATCATTCACTTTCAGTTGAAGATGGCCTGTCAAAAAATATTTACCTCATCTCAACATAACCTCATTTGCCAAACAAACATTATTCAATACTCCAATGACGCATATCCACAAAATCCTATTTAGATTCAGGATATCACTCAAGGGACACTGCTCTCTCAGTGTTCTGAACAATTGGAATTTGTTGGATCTGCCATCGGTACATTGGATTTACAACCTCTGACGTACTGCACATCTAGTGACGCAATGTGTGTCGTAGTTATTATCAAAGGTAGCAGAAGGCCAGCTGTAACTTTGAGCAAGGTTCCAGTCCCCAGGGCATGGTGTCCTAATTATCCTCTCAGGTCCCAGTCTCGTATCGAACACCTCCTGCCACACCCAAACATGCATGCATGTACACTTACACACACAAACACAAATGTTTACTCATTGTTGTCAAAATGTTGTGTCCCAGGGGAAGATAATTGTTGCAGCAATACATTCACAGAACCCATTTACAGAATCTACAACTCTGTAGAAATGGTGCATTGAACATGTACCATTGTGAATAACTGCTATTGCACAGACATTCAGACTTATTCCACTTGCTCTAAACTAACTGACTCCTCTTTTCTCTGCTTCTGCGTCCATCTATTATAAGTCGATGAGGAATGTTGGTAGCCATAGAAACAGGAGTTTTGTGTTTATCCTTGTGTCCTGGGCGCACGGCTAAAAGACCCTTGAAACATATTTGTATTTCATTCAGGCAATGCTTTAGTGTCCCACAGGACCCCTGTCTCATCTTCAGTAATATAATACTCATCCCACCCTATTGATTGAGTTTCAATGACCATGAGGACTATAGGACTATCCTATCCAGCTACAGAAAACACACCCTTACTAGAATCTATATGTATATCCTGCCAGCATAAAAGCTGCTTTCTTTTCTTTTGTTAAATCTTTGTCAACAGGACTTTGTCTCATTACATTAGCAATTTTACAATGTCCACACCCCTCACTAAGAGGTAGAAAGAGAAGTGGTTGTGTGTTGGACGTGAAACAGATTGTGACTCTTCTGACGTGAAACAGATTGTGAGACATCTTCGTTTTATATTCTTATGTTCTTGTCTTACACATGCACCTTTGTCTCCTCGGTACTCTACAACTTTTAACCCTCCTATTATCCTGTAGTCATAATAACCCAACATCATATTCACACCAAAGAAAATGATTAAAAAACATTGATCGAAGTGTCCTCTTAAGTTTATTCCTAAATTTAGGGATTTCCTTCATACGTGTATTCTACACTTTGTGCTGTAACATTGTGCCAAATTTACCATTTGTATTCAAATGTTTAGTTGAGTTATGATGTAAATTGGAACCCTGGTTATAGTGACCCATAGGTAATATGGGGAGTCAGGTGGCTGAGCGGTGAGGGAATCGGGCTAGTAATCCGAAGGTTGCCAGTTCGATTCCCGGTCATGCGAACTGACGTTGTGTCCTTGGGCAAGGCACTTCACCCTACTTGCCTCGGGGGAATGTCCCTGTACTTACTGTAAGTCGCTCTGGATAAGAGCGTCTGCTAAATGACTAAATGTAAATGTAAATGTAATAGTTGATATTATTACTTAAGACAATACAGGATGAGGATTAATAGGAAGATGATACCAAAATAATTTTCCGAAACCCTCACCAAGAGACAGTTAAAAAATAATGGTGTTTATTAAGCTAATTGGACAATGCAGAAGTGTTGAGGGAGGACATTGTTATTCAGTGAATGAAGTATTCTTGTGGTGTATGTGTCTCATACTGGTAGATATACAATGTTGATATGTTATTTGAGCGTTTGTAAACAGTGGGGGAGGAAGTTGAAAAAAAATACAGCAGGGAACCACCCAGTTGACATTCGACAGCAAGGCCCTATAATGAGTTGAACTTGAAGCCTGGACAGCCTCTCTATAGGATAGATGGCTCCTCGTTTTAGGACCCAGAAATGTGACACTGGCACTCAAACAGGCTCAAATGGTGATTAATGGCAACTGCTGGGCAGAAATCAGCTGGAATGAGTCATACAGAACCGTGCCTGGACCTGCCCAAGACTGAGACTGAGACAAATTTGGGCTCTATTATATTAGTGAACCAACTCGGTCCTTGTCTCTCTACACGGTTGGAACTTAAACTGATGTCTATTTAGGACTCAGCTCACGCATGTAATTTACAGGGAAATACATTTACATTTAGTCACTTAGCAGACGCTCTTATCCAGAGCGACTTATAGTAAGTACAGGGACATTCCCCCTTCGGATTACTAGCACGATTCCCTCACCGCTCAGCCACCTGACTCCCCTATACATGGAAGAATAGATGGGTCATGGTCTTTCCAAAGGGTTTTGGGAAAACGGATGAGATGACAAGATGGACACAATGTAAAGTAGGGAGGAAAAAGTATGTGCTTTGAAACACAATCACACATATCCCTGCATGACATGATGCACACCAGAGGAGTTTATACCTTTTTTAGTGGTTCTAAAACTATATTGGGAGCTGGTTACTAATTAATTAGTGTGTTCAATATTCTAAATGGACCTTCATGAATCATTATTGAGACACATGCAGCCGGAATGTTCAAAGGCAGCTCCCTCAAGCACTTTTCCCCTTTTCTATGAATTCTAACTGTTTAAAGAAACATTACAGTTGGTCAAAAGCATACTCGGAGGAATACAAATGAAAAAGGATTGGACTGCTATATAAAACCATGTATATGTGTTTGGTACGGTAATTTACGGTATGGTACAGTATGATACTGTTCAATATGGTACTTTATAGTATGGTATTGTATAGTGTGGTATGGGATGGTACTGTATGGTATGGTATATGGTATGGTACGTATGGTACATTATGGTACACTTTGTTTCGGTACGTTACATTTTTGGTATAGTATAGTATGATTATGGTATGGTACGTTTGATACGGTACAGTATGACATGATAAGAATATGAATGCTTTAAAAACACCACCTTTATCGATGCACAGTGACTAGTCAGTGTAGCCTAGTACTTTCCGGATTTTTTTTTTTACGGAAACGTCGCAGAAGACATGACATCCCGCCAGAGAGTTAGAAGACACTCGTTCATGAATTAAATATTAATATGCTTAGGGAGGATAAACCATGGTCAAACAGAAAGTAAGTAGGGAAATCCTTTCATAATTTAAATTGTCATTAAAGATTTATGTATTTCTTCACATTTGTGCTTCACAAGGGGCGGTGCAGGTTTAGCAAGGTGCTAGGTGGTGGGGGTGGTGTGTCTGTTTGTGGGTTGGGGGGGGGGTATATGACAGTGTCTACATTCTACTGCACAGAATAATTTGTTTTATAAGTGCTTAGAAGATGTGAAAATGGTGTTACACAACATGAAACTCACAGACTAAAAGGTAAATTATTTTCAAGTAATCGTGTGCAACATTTTTGCTGATAGGCCTGAATCTGAGGGCTTCTGAATTGCTAAATTGTGGTTTTACAACAAATTGAACTCTCAAGTCAAGTCAAACTCAAGACTGGAGAAACAGCAGCGGTAGTATCGATCCTAAGCAGATTGAACAGCTTTTGATATCATGGTTCTCCCTTGTCAGGCTGTAACCCTGGGCAGCAGGGGACATTTCTAACTAGGAACCTAAGTAGCCACAGCCAACACTAAATTACAGAGAAAACCTCTACCAATTACTACGCAACGGAGAAACAAATCTCATTTGACACTATAACACCCCTGCACTAAATTAGACAATAATGAGCAAGTGCTCATTTTCAAAACGGAGGGATGAATAGGAGAGAAAAGAACCTCTTGCTATACAATGCATCAGGGCTAGTAATGAAGGCTTTTATCTCAATCACATTTGAACAAGACAAGTAAAAAGGTTCCAAGACTATCAGGCCAGTGTGTCTGCATTCCTCATTTGTGTCTTCATGTCAGGTAAGAGAGAGGGGATGAGAGAGAGGAGTGAGAGAGAGAGAAAACATTAAATACATTTTCCTCATAGGCCTACCTACTCATGTTTCATTGCTGATGAATTATTTATCTGGCTCCACTGACCCCCTGACCCTCTCCAAAAAGCTGAATATAATGGTGTTGAATAATAGCCATTTGTCTACAGGGTACTTACATCATCATTATAGGCCAGTTAAGCTAACACCAGGATACAATATACAGATCATTAGTGTTTGTCGAGAAATAGCGCTAATGGACAATTATTCACCCTCATACACACGATATATACCGGTATACCGGGTACATTTGTTCATCCCAAATGTGTTGGCTCAGTCCCCAGACACAAGCGTGGACTGCGCTTCATCAATGACTAAAAGGGACAACGCCCAGCCCAGCTCTTCCCATCAAGTTCACCACCTTCTATGCACAGTTTGAAGCAAGCAACACCATCCCGTTGGTCAGTCTTTCTGAGGGTCTCCAGTACGCCCTGTAGACCTTGTTCGCACGCGACTGTGTGGCCACGTGCAGCTCCAAGTTCACCCTCTAGTTCACTGAAAACACCACCATACTTCTTTCATTGTTTATTGCAATTTTTCTGATATATTTTCCCTATTTACTGCTTAGTTGTGAATTAATTTCTCACTGCTAGTTTTTCTATTCTTTCCCCGTTTGCTAGTTTTTACTGCCATTACTGCGTTTTGGCTATTTCATGCCTTTTTCTTTTGCTATTCTTTTTGCCAGTGTTTGTAAATAATATTTATTAAAAAAAAAATGTACATGGAATATTCTAAACTTTGTTTCTGCAACCTGAATAACACACAAAGCCAATAAGAGAGAGAATATACAGCATGTCTGTGAAGCCCCTGTAGCCCATATTTAGCCATGCCGCCATACAATCTACAGTATCTCTGGCCGATGATCACAGGCGGTCCAGCCCTACAGTTCGTTTTAATTAGACTGGGTGCCTCTGAGACAAATCAAGTGAGGAAAATCTCATTCAGTTTCTCTGCCTTTTGTGTCATTACCAAGACATCGTCATTGTGAGCAAAGGAAAATATCTCCCCTGGCAAATCTGGGTCATAACGGATACCGTTATTAAAATATTCACCACCAGGGAAGTGAAATTGTACCTCTTGGTCACACACTTGAATTCAAATAACAATGAATCTATGATAATGAATAGTCAGAGCTAAATCAGTTTTAATTGTACTTACAGTTGGTGAGCTGTTAACTAACCTTGGCTCATGAACTCTGGAAGACAACATTTTCTATTGAGGTACTTTTACAATGTATATTTTTTGCCACCTGGGTAACAATCACCATCTGGAAGGACTTATTCAATGAAACAAGTGAATGGTTAGGCAATTAAATATTTTCCAACTAAGAACAGCAAGTCTTCAGAGGTAGATTTATCAGGTCCTAGGTTGACAGTTCCATACGCCTCCTAAATGTAAGTGAAAAGCCTGACTTGTTATTGTTACGTGTCATTTTAAAATGGGGCCAACCAGGATGTGAATATTTAACTTGGTCCCTTGTTTGGCCTGGTAGTACCTGATAAAGGCTGCCAAAACATTTAGGCAACTGGGAGCTGTAGCTACTAGCAAAGAAAACAAGGTTAATTCTGCATCCCAGCACACCAATGTACGATACTAAATACATTTTTTCTATACTTTAACCATGAACTTTCCAATTAATTGTTGGCTTAAAATGGAATCTGGATTAATATGTTACTGGAGCATTTATAACATCATCCAATTTCAAACTGTCTGTTTGGCTAAATATATGCCTCTTGTGTACTTGCAGGATGGCAATATGGATGTGAGAATTCTCTCTCATAGAAAATGTGACATTTTTATGAGGTTCTGCTTGCACCACTGGGGCACTTGACGAGGTCGTCGGGCAAAAATATGACATCATTAGAGTAGTTCCCTCTGTGGAACAGGGGATTAGGAGATGTACAGAAAACAGGAGATGACCCCCCAGGTCCACCTCCTCCACAGGTCTGCAAACACTTATAAAAGGTTGTGCTGAATGATTTAGAGCAAAGCCTGTTCACAAACTGCGTGTTGAATCACTGTTGTTGAGGTACTTTTTCAGGCCAATGGTACATCAATGGCACACAGTGGTTTACAGCCTGACAAGGAGAGTATCAACCCTGACATTTTCTGTTTGTTAGTAGCCCGGCCTTTGTGAATGTGCAGGGTTTGTTGTTCCTGCCTGGCAATCATAATTTTTTTATACTAGTGTCACGAAATGTTACTTGTTTTGAAGGTAGAATCTTGTATCAAATTTGTTTTAAAGCATAATGTTTTAACATAAAGCATTCTAACAAGTAAGAGTCCTGAGCTAAGTCTTCTTGAGTGACTTCCCAAAGCCAGACTCAGTCAGTTGGGAGGGGGAATATGAGCGGACGAGTCACACTGATGAAGAGAGCAGTTATTTCAGGAGCAGTCACAAAGCTGTCAGCCTAGATGAACTGTGAACAGCTAAAGATAGAGGCTCTATTTTAAATATCAAAGATATTAAAGATGCATATCAAACAGGCAGAGGTGGAGATGAGAGATGACACAAATTCCATGAGGGAACCTTGTAGAAACACGTTGAAGCTTATATACTGTACAACTCATGCCAGGGTATGGAATATGAGAATACTGTGCAGTATACTGTGAAATGGTGGTTCAATTACTTGATCGTGATAGTTGTTGATAAACTGTTGGTAGAAGTACACCCACCAGCTGACAAGCAATTTACTCAATTACTTTAATTATTAAGGATTCTAAAACTTGTGGACAATGATAATGTAGGGAGTCAGGTGGCTGAGCGGTGAGGGAATCGGGATAGTAATCCGAAGGTTGCCAGTTCGATTCCCGGTCATGCCAACTGACGTTGTGTCCTTGGGCAAGGCACTTCACCCTACTTGCCTCGGGGGAATGTCCCTGTACTTACTGTAAGTCGCTCTGGATAAGAGCGTCTGCTAAATCACTAAATGTAAATGTAAATGTCAATAATGGTAGACCACAAGAACCCATTTACTATGGACTGCAAAATGGAAACATGCAAACTATGAGGCTAGCATTGCATAAGTGTCTTTGCTAAGCCATGTAGAAATGTATAATATGTCTAAATATCTAATCAAGTAAGATATGCTTAATTTATTTCACAAACCTAATTAAATGCTTTATCTATTGAGCAAACGTGGAAGAATGTATCCGGCTGAAGTCACATCCAATTATATTTACAATTCATCAAATGCTAATTATGTGTCAATATACATTCACTGGTAACAAATCCCCCCCCCCCCCCCCCCAAATTGAGAAGTAATAATATGCTGTGGGCAGTCAACGAGTTGGGACACATGACAGTGCACATACGTTGTCTCTAGATAATACAGTGAACCTTTCAGTAAGGTACATGGAATGATTAGAAGCAAATACCTATTTCCATTTATGTTGTGGAGGAAACCAATATAAAACCACATAAGATAGTGTGTTGGTGTGTATGTGGACGTCCTTGTGTGCACATGCACCCACTGATCTGATGCTGTCAGAGCATCAGATCAGAGCAGAGGAAGAGATCTAACTGCTCTAATTGCTGCCCGTCGTCCTCAGAACCATGGTTCTTGTTAGCACTAGCAATTACTGGCTGGAGCCCAGCCTACACCGCAGCTAGCTGAGCTATATCCTCAAGGAAACTGAAATAACTGTCAATGTTCTTGATGAGCAACCATCGTCCCATCATTTAAATGATGATCAGATCATCTTCATCAGATAGCTGGCCTCAGTGGATCAACTGCATTGACATGGTGATATTTGTCAACGAGGATGTGCTCTTCAATGACAAGGTCCAGTTTTTTATTCCTGTCTCAACAAACACCTGCATGGTCTGTCTTGGGAGAGTGCCTTCATCCTGTTCCCAACAGTCTGTCAAAATTCAATTAATTTGTCACAGGGTTATTGAGCTGCCAGCATTCAACGTTTTAATAAAGTTGGATCCTTTGATAAAGCTTTACTTTAATTGGCAGGGAGCAAGTGATAAGTCAGCTTTATTTATTTCCTGTTCTCTCCCCCTTCTGTTCAGGGCCCAGGGCACTTACTTTGATCAATGCAATAAGACAGTTGAGATTGTCCTCTGACTGGGAAACCAGAAGTTCTGAGTGACTGGACCACCACTCTCTTTTACTGGTTAACTCTCTTTTAATCCCTCAAATCAGGGGATCTAGTTTTATTGTGCCGATGCATCAATCAATTGTGTTTTGTCCTAGTTTTGTAAAACTACGACTTTTAAACTTGTTCGGTATTGTTGACGAGATCCTTTGGCTGGGAAAATGGTGCTTTAACTTTGTGTTCACAGTTCATATGGCATACGTATGAGAAAGCTCGGCTTGCGATGCTTATAAAAACAAGCTTCCATGGCATTCTGCAACTTTGTTGAATGGCTGAGATTGTAATAAGATGCTAATCATAGAAGCAGGTGAGTAATCACGCACCATTAAAACCAAGAGACAACAGAAGATAGTACCAGTGCCTGTAGTGTGAAGTACAGATATCACCAATAAGTCTCACTTCCTGTTGTGCTGTGATGTTCTCTGCAGATGAAAAGCTATTCTTATCTAGAGGTTGACAGCTTGTTGATAACAGGCAACATATGTTGCCTCTAAGCATAATCAATTCGCCATGGTTCAAGAGCTTCCTCTACATATCAGTGTGGGTAGAAAAAAACTTCCGTACCTTTATGGGATGTTACCTTTATTGTGTGTGGCAGAGTGATAGCTCATGATGAACAACAGCAAACTTGAAGTCTACAAAAATAAAATGGTAAAATCTCAAGTTGTAATTTGACATTTTGAGTAAGCCCTATGGGAAGGGAATTGAACTTTGCAGTCACAGCTTTTTCAAAAGTTTTTCCAAACTAATCTTGTGCCCAGAGTGGTTTCCCAAGTACATGTCAAATTATTCATTCCTGTAAAGATGTACCGTAGAAAAGTAGCATTTGTAAAAATATTTAGTTAGTCTCAACCAATAGTCTCTGACAAAGTATTTTCACATCAAACATCCCTGCTTTTATTACTCTTATTAGTTTTCTGTGTCTCAGTCCTTCCTGCTCAATTCAGAATAGGAAGAAGCAATGGCTTTACAAGTTATTCTCTTCCATGTTCATATCCTGTGTGCAAAGTGATTTCTGTTTGTAGTCAATATGTTTATGCCGCTGTTATAGAGGGATTTTAGCTTACCAAAGGGAGACCCCTCCACATGTGTTACGAAACGCCTTCCATAAATAACTGCTTGGCTGTATGCAGACACTGGCATCACCCACAGCATCTCCCCCGGGTCCAGCTATTCTGGGAGGCTCTCTCCTTCTCATCTCTGATCATTCACAACGCGCTGTGTTTAATATCAGATCTGCCAACCACGCCATCCTTCCACCCATAGGGGGTGAGGTGGGGGGCTGTCGTCCTGGAGAAATTGCCTGTTTTCTGGTGGGTGGGGCAGAAGAGGAATTTTTAAGCTAGACAGTGCTCCCTGTTACGCAGAAAGGCTGGTAAATGTCTTTGGGGGAAATATACGTTGGCCCTTTGATCGTTTCAATGTTTCATTCACCTCTACGCACTTTTCTTTCTCACATGGAGTTTTGATTGAGTGGATCTGAAACTCTCCCTGACAGGTTAAGCAGAGACAGGACCCAGTCCCATGCCCTGTGCTAGTTCACATTATTAGAAACATCCATTTTTAGAATCAGCTTTAAAGGCCAATAACTCAGGATGTCAGGGGTAATTTACCTGGGCAGTTCCTAATGTAGGACTTTGTGGTGGGAACACGCCCTTGAAGATACTCAAAACCAAACCATGTGGTGCCACAGTCTGGGATGGTGAGCAAAGCCTTCTCCCATGGCTCGGCAGTTTTAGATGTATTGTGCTTTGTACGGTTTATTAAATCCCTTGCACGGTTTGTGTTGCTTCCTGTAGGGTCTCTCCCTCTTTTGATTTAAGACGAGTCCTGTCTTTTGCAGACAGTTTATTGGATGAATGAAAATGAGTGGCGCTAATATTCTGCAGAGAATGCAACGTGATGAGAAATCTGTGTTTGTGTCCTTGTCTATTTCCGACACAAATCATCAGGGAGCTTCTATCACCTGGAGCTAACGTTTTCATGAGCCTCATTCATTCTTGTCGTATTATGAGGCCGTTGTGTAATGTTGTTTCATTTCAGAGATATCTCACCCATTTTAAGCAAACTATGTGAAGCCTGACTGCATCTCCATAACTGTACAAATCACGAAGAGTAGCCAGAAGAAGGCAAATTACCTCTACATGTAAATGCTTTGATATTATTATCAAATGCATTACATTACCAGTGAACCCACAGCTGTAGATGTCCTTTTAAATGACATTGTGCCCGGGTTTGAGTGCAATAATGTTTTATGGTATTACTGTTATTCTTGATTGTTGTTATTGTTATCTTATTATAATCATTAATTCATAAAAAAATGATTCCTTGGATTGGATTCCTGTTCACGGAATAATACTTAGTACGAGCACTGACGAAACATGTATGCTGATTGTACACCTCAGTTTGTGAGGTGTACAATCAGCTGTTGTCTCATATATTAACTTACTTGTCACTGGATTTCCCAGAATGGGTCAAAAGGTCACAAAGTAACAACCATGTGAACGTGTTAATGATCCCGTCGGCTGGGTCACAAGCAACAGGCTGGAAGCCACTAATAAATGTGTCAATAAGGTAGGTCATTAATCCAGGGCTACTCCTAGATCTTGACTCCTAGGTCATTAAAATAGGGCTAGTCCTGCTGGGTCTATAGGGAGCCAAACAACGCCTTGTAGTTAATGGGGGGATCACCATTGAAACCTGGGGAGGTGTGGATGAGAGTACTTCTAACATGACATCAGTGTGAAAAGGCATCTATACGCGAGTCTAGCATAATTCAATAAAAGGGCCTTCAAAGTTATGTCACGTAACCATAGGAGCCAGTCTCTCCTTTAATGTTCTATAACCACAGCCAGGACCAGAGCTAGGTAGAATGGTGGTTGGGATGGGTGTTTTCTATGGAGGGCAGCTGTACAGCATAGCTATCTATAGCTGTTAGTTACTTCAAGGGGAAAGATGGATGCCCACCTTCAGTATCCTTCACTGCAAGGTTGGGCTGGATGACTCATCAGCTTGTGAGTTTGGAATCCAGAAAGTTGAGTTGTTGATATGACTAACTGTTTCTCTTTCTCACACTATGTGCTAACGTCTCAGTGATAGACCGGTTCCAGAATTTACAATATCAACACAAGTTTTTTGTGGTTTTATGCTTCATCAAGGATTCAACTCATTGAGCACAGCCTGACATCTCAGCAAAACTGCTGTGTTCTTTATGTATTTAAATGTTGTTCTTTGTTGCCTGGAGTCATTTTCCAATTTCTGCGTGTTGTCTGGCTTTCCACATAAAGGCATGTCCGGAAGCCTCCTCCAACACAAAACATCCAATCTGGTTTATCTAACCAGTTATTCAACACTGATCAATGTAAATGAGGACACCCTAAAAAACGTAAACATGTACTGTCTGTATGTGTGTTTGTCTGACAGAGAGAGATAGATAGAGAGAAAACGAGAGAAAGAAAGAAAGAAAGAAAGAAAGAAAGAAAAAGTGACTGAGTGGGCTAGTGTGTCCATCTCTGTCCTTGGACAAGTGTGAGACTGAACATGTCCCGTCCCCAGACACATGGAAAGATGTGCCAGTCAAGGCTAGAAACATCTTCCCTTGGGTGGCGAGACGACATTCATCTACTGTAGAGGCAAATGCTTTTATTCAGCTGTAGTCATGTCTTCAGTTTTTTAATGACACTTTCTGGAAGTGTTCTTACTGAGGTGATACAGAACAAGATGTTTACCAGACAAAGCTATTTGCTGGAGACTTTTTTTGTTTGTCGAACAATGTGACTGACAACATCACAAGCAAAGTTCTAATGTCAAACACATATAATATGGTTAATTAAGAGATAAATTCCATTGCCATAAACTAAAGGGGCTTACAACTTCTGCCAAGATGACATTAACCCTTGTGCTGCCTTCGGGTCACATGACCCAAAGGTTCATAACGAACCATCGTTGTGTTTACCCAATTTTACCCAATACATTTACATTTAGTCATTTAGCAGACACTCTTATCCAGAGCCACTTACAGTAAGTACAGGGACATTTTCCCTGAGGCAAGTAGGGTGAAGTGCCTTGCCCAAGGACACAACGTCATTTTTCACAGCCGGGAATCGAACCAGCAACCTTCGGATTACTAGCCCAATTCCCTAACCGCTCAGCCACCTGACTCCCCTCACTAATACAAAAACACTCAATACAAAAACACATCAAAATAATTTTCTTTTAACCTTTGCAATGTGGGGGGTCTGAGACAGCCCAACTGCTAAAAGAAAACACTTCACTTTGTTTGCTGTAAATTTGTTGCATTACGACGGTGGGTCACAATGACTGATGGGTCAGAATGACCCGAAGATAACACAAGGGTTAAGACATGGCCACCACATATGTACAGAAGCTGTTGGGGTTTAAACAGGTAGAAGTTTCTTATTTAGTTAATTGCCATGTCATTAAAAATACTTTTCTTTCTTAATGAACTATTGATAGCTTTTTTGTTCAATTAAATTAAGACTGTTCTTTAGGGGCCTTCTGAAGCATTTCAATCAATGTGTTGCCTATTTTGGTCTCTCTCTCTGGCCCTCTCCATCTCCACTCTCCCAGTCAGTCAGTTTCCTCCTCATTGAGTTTTTTCTGAGACAGGACCAGGGAGTGGAGCCCTGGAGAGTCAATGCTGAGGAGCTGGTGTCATCCCTCTCCTGTATCTGTGACTCATGGAGCCCTGAGTGTCCCTGCCTGTCACAGACCTGTCTCTCTCCCCGGCTAGGTTGCTCTACGGAGGCAGGAAGCTTCGCCTCGCCAGCCCTGGTGTCATTAACACTGAAATAGGCTCTCACAGCAAAGGAATTCCTCGTTTTCTATCCAGGGTCTATCCGCACTGTACATTACCTTGCAGCTGCTTAGACTAGCTATGTACTCCACATTAAGTTGTTTTCGCCCATGGGTTGTACTGTAACAAACTAATTTACACTGTCTCATAGCATAGCATGACAAGATGGCAACAGTATGTGGTGTAAAAAGAACACAGTACGTCCCCAGCAAGTGTAACGTGTTAGAGCAGCGCCACCTCGGTCCTAAAGCTGACATAATGGGCTGATTTAGACCTGATGTGCGCTTGGTTTATGACCCCAGTCTCTGCTAGAGGGTCGAGTAATTACACACATTCCCACAAGAAACATATTTCCCCCGACCATGTGAAGTTTAGGGTTTTATTAAAGGGAGACTAGGCCTTGTTTGGATGGATTTGTGTGCTGAGGCAGTGGGGGCTGGAGAGTGGGGACAAGAGGGTGATCAACTTGGACTGTAAGTGTAACTCATACCAAACAAAGCCCAGCTTTATTGAGCCTGACAGGGCCCACAGGGCATCCTGCTCTAAGTGATGGAGACGAAACAATGTCATTTGTGTGTTAATGTGAGGGGTGAGTGTGGGGGTGTGGATGGATGCAATTTGTGTTGCTGATCTATGATGATGGAACACAGTGAGAAACGGAACTGACCAAGATTCCACCAAGTGCCTTTAGGCTAGCGGGGGTTGGAGTGGGAAAGGGAGAACACATATATTACTATTTAATAACTAATGAAACCATAATTTACTGTCTTGACAACACTACCAAGATCCCTATTGTAATGTGGTGATGCTTTTGTCTTGTTTCTTAGTTGTTACTTAATGGGGGTTGTGTATAACAGGTGACAAGTGTTGTAAAAAATTGGGCCTTTAAGACATGGAAACCATTCACTCACTCACACTCACAAACCCACACACACAAGAAATGAACAACAAAGGAATTTGACGAGACACAAGAATTTGGTGAGGTTCTGACCTGAAGAGATCAATTAAGCCCAAGTAATGAGTTAACATTTGTGAAGAGTGCTGTGAGTGAACCCTTCACCCTCCCAAGCCCAGGATCCCTCTGCTTTGGCCTGAGACACATTAGAGATGGGCCTGTTCCATCAAGACCGCTCGTCTCTTCCGGAAAGAGACAGACTCCTGAGTGATTGTTCAGGAGGTTGCAGGCCACCACAGGTCTGTCTACTGTGCCCAGCACAGACTAGTTTACTTTTATTAATACAAAAATAAAAAATAAATCATTCAAAATAATGTAGCCAGCAGCCCCTCTGATGAAAATGTATCTTCACAGAATAGTCTCTTTCACTTTTCATTCAGCAGCCAGGTTTTGATGTTGCACAGTCTTGTGTCGTGTTGAAGCATCCATGAGAGAGCCATAACTCATGTAGGATCAGATTTCTGTGCAGCAGGTGACCTCACACTGCCCCATCCTTTCTCCATGTCCTTCTCTCATCAATTACAACTCTCAGTACAACATCGACAGAGCAACTACAGAATCGAAGTATGGGGATTTGTGGGGTCAAAGCTGACAGTGACTGATGTAACTGTTGATACTTCAAACTAGTCTTAGATGTTAGGTAAACATCAACAGATGTTGAATGTTAACATGTTAAGTGAGAATTTATTTAAAATATATATATATATATATATATTAATTACAGTTCAAGGACCTGGTGGACCGTAACAAAATATTACGTTTGAAGACATGCTGAATAATTTAAGATTCTGATAATGAACCAGGCCTTCCTTTGAGGTTTAAACTTTTTTTTAAGAGGGGGGGGGGGGATCATGGAGCTTAGACCAGGTGTTGCTGCCGTGATCAGCACCGTTGGAGCTCTCTGCTCCATCCAACTTCAAAGTAAATCTACCTCCCTGTGAGCAAAACAAACACACCCGACATGACATCATAACACCTCCAGAATACCTTCCCCTTGATTTCATAGGGAATGGATACATGAGAAGAATTAACGGAGGACCAAGGAAAAAATACATGGGCCTGGTGCTATTAAAATAGCTCATAACTGTATGTATGGTGTCTGTAATCCTCAATTCAACTGATTGATATACTTTTACCAGAAAATACTTGGACACACATGCACACCATAAATAATGCCCCTTGTTATCCTTTGCTATTCAGGACAGATTTGAATCGAGTGCAACATTTTCCTACCACAATCTTTTAAACACATTCTCACTCTGCCAATGTGTCCGCCTAGGTAGCAAAATCTACTTTTGATTCTTTCTCTTCTTTATTTTATGTCTGAGAAGTCCTTGCACTTGTTCTACCATTCCGTTGTTACTTACGCAACTCATTCATCATAAGGCTGGTATTTTCTAAGAAAACGTTGGAATTGCACAGCCTTATTAGCTACAGGACTATGCAGTAGGCCGAACAAGAACACGGGTAATGCAATGGATTGGTTCACTCGTTGGATGACAATCTTCGGTGTGTAAGTTCTTCCTTGAAACTTGAATCCCTTCCACGGGATCCAGTCAACAAGGCCAGTCTCCTCACTATAGCCAACCACCGTCTGTAGTCTGACGCCGAGACGTCGGAGCCTCGCGTCCTCTGGAAAACCTCACCAAGACTGCAGCTACAGAGGCTTTTACTCCCTATTTATCAAACATGCCACCTCACACCCCAGCTCCTGCACACCCACGGATGTGTGCTTTAAAGGTCACGGTATAAAATGGAGATCTCTGTTCCTGTCGGTCTAGCTTGAGGGGGGCAGGGGGGTGACACACCGCTGGGATTGTGATTGATGGAATTTCCCCTGGATGGGGCTCCGTCTGTATTATTGGCAACAATCTGCCGGAGCCACACCCTCACACACACACACAAGTACATAAACACACGTGCATACACACACACTCACAGTCCAACACATGCGTACAGTAATTGAGTGGCACACAAACCAATTTAGTTTTATTCACACAGATACACACACTCCCGCGGTGACAGTCATGGAGAGTGTATTCATCTTTCACTACAGTAATAGCAGACTGTAATTTTCTCCTGGGAAGTTGAAATAAAACCAGGGCTCTCTCCCACTGCTACATCTATTCTAAGGATTCACAAAGTAATGTTTGTTATGCTAAGACCGGGACCAAGACACTGGTCTTGGTCCTTTCTCAGACAGTGTGTGTGTGTGTGTTTCAGGTCAATAGAGGTGTGGTGGAGAACATGACTACTGGGATCTTTTAACTTGATCCTCCAGATCAAAACTGTTATTCCTTCTTCTTTAACCCTTGTGTTATCTTCGGGTCATTGTGACCCTTCAGTCATTGTGACCCCCCCACGTGTTGCAACAACTTGACCTCATACAAAAATAAAGTGAAGCATTTTCTTCTAACCGTCGGGCTGTGTCACCCCCCCCACAGAGCGAAGGTTAAAATAAAATGCTTTTTATTTGTTTTGTAGTGGGTAAAGATGTTGCAGCACAACAATGGGTCTTTGTGAACCTTCTGTCATTGTGACCCGAAGGGTTAAAACTCACAACGTTATATTCACAACACATGGCGCATTCACGTCTCACACAGAAATGTACATGGAATTGCAAAAGTTCCAAGTTGCCCAGCCCTGCTCATCTATTACGCAACAGATTTGTTCATGACCACAACCAGGTGTCTACTGAACAGGGCAGATATTCCCCTGAAACATGCTCCAAATTTAGAAGGGCATGTATCTTCACATTATTAGAATAGCTTGTTTTACTCATTGAAAAGGCAACATTGTGTATAGTCCACCTTGCTTCCCAGTACAAAAGGACAGTCTAGGAGACGTAGCATGAAATACCTCAGCCCAGAAACTTTTTATGACTGGATTTAAATGGATCCTTGAGGATTGGCTGCCGGAATGGTGCCGACCTTTGCAGGTGAGAGATTGGAGGATTGGTATTCTCCTCCTGAAAACCATTCCTGCTCCTCCGCCACGCAGAGGCCTCAAACGGCTGTGGATATTTTTTTTTACAAAAATTCAGTTACTTTATGCAGAGCAAGGCCATCTTGGCTGACACATTTCAAATACCCAATTTAGCCCTATTGATTGTGTTAAGGGGGGGAGTGTGGTTGGTGGGTGTGTATGTTTCCTGGCTGATACCACAATTGACCTCAGGTGAAAACCAAGCCTAATAAGTCGAGGGTGGACTTTAACTGAGAGGAGAGAAGAAGTGAACAGCAATGGACAGGAAAAAGGGAAAAATACAAAAGTGCTCTGAGTTTCTGACCCTTTTTTTAGTGACCAAGTGCCAGTGTTCATCTCAAAGTATCAATACTGTCAATAACTGTCACCATGATGTTATTGGAGAGAAGTCGATTTTATGATTTGCACTCTTTAGTTGTGTAAAAGCATATACTGTACTGTAAAAAAAAGAGAGTGAGCGAGAGAAAGGGGTGGATGGAGATAGTTTTATGAGCATATTCACTGAATTGTGTCATTGTGGTAGAAACCATGTTATATCTCTTTGAAAGGAAGAAAACAGCAAAACAGAAAAGGTATCTGTACCCTCTAAACTAAGCTCCCATGACACAATCTAGTCTTGACAATCAAAACTGACTAACATTTTATTATAGTAGCCATGACTTCATAGGTAACATTACACAATATAATTATTGAATGTATTAGTTATTATACAGCGGTGTACCAGTGCTATTGCATAGATACATTTTCCTTCCACAGAAAGTAAAGGAAAAAACCCTCATAATTCCATTTATTTTCCCCACCGTAGAAAAACTACGGGTAGTGTATGAAGCTATCTTTGATATTACATCAATAATAAACACTTATGTAGATGAAATACTGTCACTGCATGTTAATGCTCGTCAACATGAACATCCGGCTGATGTGTGCCTGTGTGCGCCTGCTTATCCTGTGTTTCTGTTGCGGTGCGAACTCTGAATGCCTATGCTGTAACAAAGAAGTCATGTTTCTGCCTTCAGTTGTGGAAAGAGAGAGACCTAATACCTTTCATATCACAAAGGGCTTTATCAAAGCATTTCCGAAGAACCACCAGCACCCTGTTCTGCCCGAAAAGAAAACAGCAGAGGAGTGCCAGCTGTTATGAAGCTCCTCTGTTTGAACAATGCCAAACCTCAGTAAATTCAGCTCTAAGTGATTTTACTACCGTCACAGACCAGGAAGCTCTGGCATCATCCTCCTGTCAGTCAGACTGACAAGCAGCCTGCTCATATCCCTCCATTTGTCTCCCTGACTTTCCATTGCTATTTCGGGGGTGTCCGCTCATTTTCAGATATTGAAGCAGCGGCTCTCTCTCCCACCCTGACATCCCCTCATTGACTCACTGACACGCTGCTCTGCTGACAGACAGATCTGTAAACCTAGGAGAGACACGAGTCATCCTGTGAATGAATATGGAAACCTTCTCTCTGTCTGTCCATCTGACATTAGCCTCCCACTTAGTTTGAATACTGAAGGGACTGCCTGAATGACTGATGGAGTGACAGGAAAGAATCTCGGGTTTATTTAAATCAAAATCTGATATTCAACACAATTTCCAAATTACATATTCGTTTTCAGCCAACGTGATGTTTGGTTATTTTATAACTTTACCGGCTCCTGATTGAGGAATTGGAATGAATTCCCATGTGCTTAAAGCCAAGTGGTGAGGTGTGCAGTTTTAATAGGGATTGATTTCCTGTAAGCTCAAAGCTCAATTGGGCTCCTGCACTACTGGTGTCTGTCCTCCTTTATTGCAGGGTAATCTGGAGAGCAAATATCAGCAGCCAGCATTCCATCATCCTGGGAGAGACAATGGGAGGATCAACAATGGAGGGAGGAGGGGGGGTTAAAGGAGGAGTGAAGAGGGATGAGGATAGGGTAGGACGGAGGATGTGGGAGGTGGAAAGGATTGGTAAGGAGAGAGGAGGGGGAAGGGAGGAGAGGATAGGAGGAAGGATTGGGGGGTGAAGAGGGAGAAAGGTAAGGAAATTAGCAGATGAAGTGGAGGAAACGAGGCACAAGAGGGAAGGAAGAGAGGAGGGTAGAGAGGAGGTGAGGAGGGACGAGGGGGAGGGGAATGAGGGAGAAGGAGGGGGAAAGAGGACAGAGGAAGAGGTCTTGAAAGCCTTCAACTTGCCCATACATAAAAATGACAGGATTTGGAAATGTGCAGTAGTAAATCTACCTACCCAAACGTGTGCTCAGATGATTACTTCCACCATGCTGTCCTGTCGATAGTCTGAGCCTACAGAGATTGAGGTGTTGGTTGTTTTCAAAATAACCTTCACCATATTAAATGTAAACATGACTTGGAATGTCACTGAACATTTCCTATTGCACTGGGATGACTTCTGACCCAACTAGTCACACTGAACTTTGGCTACAATTTATACTTGAGACTCCATTAGAGGTTAGATGATGTATGTGGCCATTTTGAAGAACTACAACGTATTCTCTTGGTAGAGAGGTTATGACCTCTGAATTGATTACAATTTCATTTAACTGGGTTCTCACTTTGGAAACTTTGGTGATTTTTAATTTTATTTTTCTCACAAAGTAGTGGCTTGGTGACTCTTTTACATTATTTAACCACTTTATTTATTTAATCTCTTTCTTTCATTGCATTATATTTGTATTCAAAATAAATTCAATACCCACTACATGGTATCAACTATATGTAAATGAGAATTGTCCTCTGGGTGACTGGTAGAGAATGCAGATGGGAAACCAAAAAGCATCTTTAATCTGATTAAATTATCCAATTCCCAATGTATAGAAGTAAGGTCACTGAGCATCTCTTCTTCATTCAGCAGATCTGACATCCATGCCCACACACACAAATCAATGGTATTCAGCCAACACAATACTACATACTAACTTACATAAGAGATGATCTCCCTGATAATAAACAATCTGGGATCCATGTTCAATCTCCTTTTTTTGTAATAACTTTTCAGTAGCTGTTTTCTCACCAGATGGGCTGTGTGTGGGGTCTGGTTTCAGTCGTTTTGATGTGTCAGAGAAGAGAACAGGGCAGAGTTAGTCAGAAACATCCGACACAAAATGACGGCTCCTGGAAAATAATTATCTCTATCTCTCAAGCTCCTTTGGGAACAACAAAGGCTGCCAGTTTGCAATACTGCTGTCTCTAAAACTGTCTGTGACCAGAGCACTGTATCGCTGTAGCACCAATCCTTTACCCAAGGCAACATCATTTGTCATCCATGTCATGTACAAATTATGGAGGTTGTCAGTGCAGATTCTTTCAAGAAATATCACTCACAATCTGAGTGATGTACCTAAAGGGAAAACTTAGTAATGTTCATCTAACATCATGTACAAAGTACATGATGCAGTGATATTGCATTTCTAATCTATTCCTACGCTGAATATTCTCGCTAAACACATTTGTAAAATTCACAAACCAAACAAGCGTGAGTCTAATCAGACGACTGTCGTTTACACTTTAAAAGGGTGACTGTTCTATGACTGCTCAGAGTCTGGACTGTTGAGCTATGAATGTGCCAGACTAGAAAAGGGAGTGAAGATGTGGAGGAGGTGAAGGGTGTGTTCAGGCTCCTGCTTCATCCTTAGCTTGACAGAACACCTTCGCTCCTCCCAGGGCTGGCATCCGGAGAAAGGGCCTTAATTACCACGGTGACATCAGTGGAAGCAGTGAATTGGGAGTTTTGGAGAGATTGTCTCTTCACAGAGGAGGGGTGGGAAGGAGTAAAGTGTAAAGTGTGCGTGTGTGGAGGGGGTGTAAAGGGGGGGGGGGGGGAGGTGCGGCAGGCATGATACTGGCACAGAAGAGAAGGAGAGGAGGTGGAAGTAGAGGAGACATAGCACAGACTTGATCTGTGAGGTGTCAAAGTGGAGATAATGAAAAGAGAAGTTACGTATTGTATTCCTCTTTGACTATCGTTATAACACTAGTGATATCACAATGACAATATGATGAGTCGACAAACTTGATGGACGCAGTAGATGATTCTGTGGGTCTGGTTTTGCTTCTACGCTACGTCAGTGTGGTAAATGGTGCGTTCGCTTGAGGCCAAGACATTTGTCAAAAAGGACAGGCTTCGTGGGTGGCATCTGGAAATAGACGATGGAGATAGGTGTTGGACTGCAGTCAAAGTATCTGACCTTCCTTTCTCTGCCATCTCTGGAATATATGGGAGAAATGATGGTGATGCTGTCACATAAGCTACTTTGTAGCTTCTTTCAATAACAAACAGCCAATTACACAAACGGAGGCATGTGCACGCTCGAGTATGTGGGGGTGAATGAGGTGGAGGCTGTATGAGAAGACAAGGTCCATAAACTGCATCATGGATGGACTCCTGCACACCAGTTTCAGGTATTATCAGCCAGGAAACATCAAGACCATTTCCATTTTCAAAATGGAGACTTTCTAAAAAGTCAAGGCTGAGGAGTGAGCGTTTCTATGGCTAGGCCAACGTTTCCGTGGGAACGCAGACAATACATTGATCTGTTTCAGTACGGATCCTACGAATCCTTGGTGACCAGGTTGGCTTTGTTGAGCTGAAAGTACAATTTCCCAGTAAGGAAAAAGAAAAGCATTCTATTTGTATATTAAAATCAATACCCTGTTTCAGGGAAATATTTAAACTTTAGAAAGTGGATTACTAAAGGTTGAATAGCAGCACTGGCCTTGGAAGTGAAATATATAACGGTAACCTATTATAAAAGAGCTCACTTAACAATCAGAATAGTGCAGCAGTTTTGAGTATAGCACATTGCACATATTCATTTAGCTGGCACACTGGTCCTCCACGAGGATGTCATGATCTTCTTGACGCCCTATTCAATCTTTTGATATGAACTGAAGCCTAAGAAGAACTTCCCGTTTTCTGAGAGTAACAGAGGCGGGTGGAGTCATGGACGCTATTTACAGGCTGCAGACGTGATTACTGGTGATCACGGATCATTACCCAAGATGAATCATGGGAATCGGTTCAGGAAGTGAGACACTAGGAAACAGACCATTACAGATTGGAATACAATTTGTCACCATCAACACTGATTGGTGCAATGATGTGTGCCTGTGACCAAACTGGTTAACTTTGATATGAGAGAACTTATGGCACGCAGATCGCCAGCGTCAACAGGGTTGATGTGATCCTACCCTACCAGAGGAGGAAGCTACAGGTGGATGAGAAACTCAAATCGAGTTCAACCATTTTTATCTTCTCAAGTTTTGTACTTTAAGGCTTTACATAAGTTTTAAAGTATCTATTACTAATGTTTTTTAACCATTGTTATCTTTGGGTAATTCTGACCCATCACTCATTGTGACCCACCGTTGTATTGCGACAAGTTTACCGCATACAAAAGCAAAGTGAGGAATTTTCTTTTAACCGTCGGGCTGTCTCAGACCCCCCACATTGCAACGGTTAAGGGAAAATGCTATTTATTGTTTTTGTATTGGGTAAAATTGGGTAAACACAACGATGGTTCGTTGTGAACCTTTGGGTCATGTGACCCGAAGGCAGCACAAGGGTTAAAAGCTTAATAATGCTAAATTAGCAACACCTGCAACACTTCCAATACTCAGCACTGATTCAATGTGGGATTTAATTTAATATTCATTTTGCCAGCTCCATGGGAGTTTGAAGGATACAGGGTTGTTTTGAATGTGGCTACGCCCAATAACAGAATAAATCAATTACTGCACACCTGGGGAGTGAGCTAATGAGAAAACCTTACACTCCTTATTTAGTTGGATGTTGAAAGCCCAATACAGTTGCCTCTCCTCACCCAGACAGGAATACATTACAATAAATCCAATCTCTATTTTCGGTTTCTCAGTCATGATCTTCTCTTGCCACAAGGAAGACTGAAAGAAGATGGAGCGAGACAGAGAAAATAGGTATAATGTTGAAATAAATCTGCATCAGTCTTCCTCCGGATTCGTTGGATTGCTGGGTTTCTTTCTGCAGCACCATCTCTCCCTTATCTAGCCCAGGTGACCCCCCCCTCCCCCCTGGACCCTAGGCCCATCACAAGAGCGCAATCCCGCAGGAGAGAAAGCGGAAGTTGCCTTCAATAGGCTTGCATGGATGGTGAGAGACAGTTTGATGAGGATGAGAGACTTGCTCTCTGCTTTAGAATCAACTCTGAGCAATCTGGCAGGAATGAGGGTTTGGTAATCTTGTTTGAGGAGATCAGGGAGATGTCTAGGCATCCGTTGAGGTAGCAAGGGATATGAGGCAGATGCTGAAGCACTAAGGGATCTAGGAAGTGACTAGGGCAGATAGTGAGGCACTGAGGTAGATCCTGAGGGCACTGATGTAGATGTTGAGGCACTGAAGTCCTGTGGATTCTGAGGTACAACAAATGGTCTCAGAACCATGAACTTATGGCCACTGTCTGGACATAGTGAGTGTCAGATTGTTGTTAGAATCTGACTTAAGCAATTATCAGGCTGATGCATAATTGCTGGCATCTTTATTTACTGAAAACTATTATTTTTAAATCACAACTTCAGATAATATAAAGTATGTAAAAAGTTTCATCTTTATTATTATCTAAACCTTCAGCAGTTTTTCCTTATATCACATTTTTACTGCAGCTGAGATTCTGAACTCTGAAAGGAAACAACAGATCAAAGAGGAAACAGAGATAAAGATGTTCGAGCGCTCACAGTAACTTTACAAAAACAAATTGGGACTTGGGTACAAAATGCCCTGACAGCACAATAGTTAGTTTCTTAGACCAGTGTGGGAGGAGTATGAGGAGGGGGTTTCCATGTCTGCAGGCTGCTCTATGGATACATCTGTGGAAGTCTCTGCAGGCTGCTCTACAGGGTATTCTGTGGAAGTCTCTGCAGGCTGCTCTATGGGTTCTTCAGTTGCCTCAATGGTGAAGTAACTGACATGCTGAAACTTGAGCACCTCGTTACCCCAGCAGGCCCAGCCTGGCAGCAAGCTGCGGGCAAACAGCTCCAGGCAGCTGGCGTCCGCTCCGACAAACGGCTTCAGCACCTCTGTTGAGGGAGAGAGACCAACAAAGGGCATGCTCACGTTCTCAAACACAATCTGTGATCAGTTCTCAGGTGTGGAAGAAAGTGAGCGATTTCAAGAAAAGACAGCGAGCTGATATGAGTGAAAGGAGAGATTTAGATGGAGAATGCCTGCCTGTCTCCGAAGCTCTGCTGCTTACTTTGCAATGGAACAAATGCATTTTGATTTGATCACAATTCAATAATTCAATAACGTTCTATTGTGTTCTATTCAAATCTGGGTTTTATCTAGAGTAGGACTGTATGTTAAAGTAGAGGAATTGGTGACTGACCTTGCATCTATAGGAACAATGGCATTCCGGGAAGCACACACACCTGACAGATATGTTTCATTTCACCTCCCCTGTCACCTCTCACAGCTTTGTCTGCACACATGCATGCTCACACACGCCACCCCGATCCTCAGCACAGCCTACGCTCCGCTGGGAGTTAATGAACACCCCCCCCACCACCACCACCACCCACTCCCCCAAGACATCTATCCAAACTACACAATTCACCACCCACCCCACCTTCCTTCCCTCCCTTCCTTCCCTCCCTCCCCCTACCTCAGCTCCCCTCGTTCTACACGTCACACTGGAACTAACGGCAGGCGAAGTAAAGGCCAAACATGCCCCTCTCAGCCGAACACAGACCTCTCCGGTTGACTCGACTCTCAAAGTTGGAGGAGTAAAAGGTCTAATTACGCTTTTAACTCACCGGGGAGGAAAGGACAAGGTGCGAGACAAGCAGTTGGAGAGACAATGAGAAAGCTCTCAACTTGGGCACAATTAAAAGGAAGTTTTCGCGGTCTATTTCTCTGCGTGTGCTGTGCTCTCACACTCCTGAGTGAGGGAGGTGACGTGCCTCTCTGTGACTGACAATGAAAGAGCATACACCTCCGATTGGTTACCTTCATTTCTGACAACACCCCTCTACCCAATCATCTACCACCACGTTTATTGTCAGCATGGTTTTGAATGAATTGTGTCAGCATTGGTGAGTCAACGAGAAAACACACATTACTGAGGGACTGTACTGTCTGCACCTAACTTTTACATTGAGGGGTATTATTACAAACGTAATGATGTTTCTTTTTTCAAATCACAGATCCCAGTGCATCAGGCGGGCACTGCCAATTAGCAGCTGATTATATTGCGATGCTGAAAGCATCCTTTTCTATTTCAGTCATTATGAACGTTTTTCAGGATACCAATTAAAAAACAAACATCGGATTTTCCAGACACACATAAAAGACTGTTTTACCGACAGTTAGACCATCTGGCAGGAAAATGTACACCGTCACGTGTGAGAAAGCATCCCTGTTTGTTTCCTGCCCCTACCCCTTGCCCGCACACGAAAGTTGGATGTCACTGTCAGGATCACCAGTTAAGAAGGGGACCAAAAGCTATAGGGTCACAGGGTCGTGTAACCCCTCCCTGGGTGTTTGAGACAACTGTGCCAGGAGGTCATGACTGAGGCTTAGGCAGTGGAGGGGGTGGAGCGGGCACTGACTCAAGATGAGCTGGCACATTTGGAATTCTAACACTGGGGCTGCACAATGCAACAACCCTCTTAGAGAGAATTAATGGTTGAGATTGGAAATAACTTCACCCGCTTTAAAGACAACTTTCAAGATGTTGCATAATCCCTCTCCAAAGGCAGGGAAAGGACAGCCAAATCTCTTTTTTCACGCCTCTGGGTATACAGTTAATATCCTGCATTAAAAACACATAATCCTCATGGTCATTTAGACCTGCCAGCTTAGTGGAACCTTTCAGGATCAATAAAGTTAAATTCAATGCCTCTCAGTTGGAACTTCTGTTAATGTGAGGTGGCGTCTCTGGGGAGTTCTCTCTGCAGGAGATGAGGACCAGCCCAGCTGACATTTTCTTTCAGCCGCCCACCACAACGCCACCCCCACCCCCACCATGGTGCCCATGGAACCTGGGGAGGAAAGAGGGGGTGTGGAGGACTGCAGTGCAAGGACAGAGAAAGGGAGCACATCACCAGCAGATTAGTTCACAGCTAACCCCCCCCGCCCCCAAAAAAAGAAAAAGACGTCAAAAGGTTTGAAGGATCATCTCATTTTGTTCTTTGAGCTAATGCCTTTCACTCAAAGGGCATTTCGAATTAGCCAAGCCGACCAAACGTAAAAAGGTGTGTTTGTTTTTCAGACGCCATATCAAAAACTGACCTACACGCTTGAATCCTGAGCTAAAGTAAACTAGATGAAAATCAAACCCTCAGAGAGGATCTACACAACACAAAACATCACTCTTTCACAGGGCCGCCATAATGACTTTAATTTGACAATATCTTGCCATTTTCACTGAGTGGCATCTTTTATATTTAGCTGAAAGGGCACGGACAGACCTTCTTCCTGCTCTGGCTTGCTCTCCAAGTAAATCTACGGCATAATAAAACGCTTTCCCTTGAGAAGGAGGGTGCTGACGTCAAACCCTGCTCGTTCAAAGGCTCTCTGCATATTCATTGTTTAAAGTCTTGTCACCTTTCCAACACCACTGCTGTTTTACTTCTGGTTTGAGCCAAAAGTTTTCACTTGCTTCTAAATCACTATAAATATCACAATGTAATGACAGAGGCCACAAAGGTAGTAAATTCCCAATTAGGCATTAGTTACCTGTCGCAGCTTCGTAGAATGGCCATGAGGGTGTGGCAACCTGCATTACTAAATGACATGCTATTGTAACAACGTAGTTGCTTTCTCAAACATGACTGTGAGAGAGCTGCAAAGCAGAGGTCATCCGCAACTCTCCTTCCCCCACACCTAGTTCAATACTAAGACATTCTTCTGTCTTTATGAAGAAGTGAGAAATATATAGACAATGCTGGTTGGAGCTGGTCAACGAGCCACTTCATGTAGTGTTATTAGTGTTGCTGCACTGCCCTCTAGTGGCAGGATTTAGTTAACCCACAATTTTTTTTATACTTATACAGGTTATTTGTTTTAGGGTTGTTTACCAGAGAGTGATGGCTTCTGGGAATGCAGGACTGACGGGACACTGACAATAACACGCTGATCCTCCAGAGGGATTTTGGATGTCTCTGAAGGACTAAGACACAGGGGCTCATGTGAATAATCGATGACCAATGAGAATATAAAAACACACTGATGCAATGGAAGTAAAGGTATAGAGCTAAAGAATAAATAGTCTCACCTGGGGGATTCTGGGCTGTTTCCATGATATCGACCCAGAACTAGCACTTCGTAAGGCCTCTTATGCTGAGAGTCCAGGGGGAACACAAACTCACCGGACCTTGTGACCTGAAGAGCACAACACGACAAAAGATTAAAAACCCTATGACTAAAGCTAATATTCACAGACACACTCGCTTACGTAATCTCCATGTTTACCATTGTCTTCCTGATGTGCTTTTACCTTGACCCATAGCCATTCTGCTAGGACCTTCACTCCCCAATGTGGGTAGAGCTCTTCCCTGACGAAGCGCAGGTGGCTGGGCCTGTTGGTGACCCAGGTGACCACCAGACAGCCTGGGGAGGCCAGCGAGGGCACGGGGAGGCGTTTGAGCTGGGTGGAAGGCAGAAAGCTGTACCTAGGAGCAGAGGTGGGGAATCGTAACGATAGGGGAAACAAAAGGACATGCATCCTAACAGAGTCGCACTCGCTGGATTTGCTGTTCATCCCTTCTGCGTTTCAGTGTTTGATTCTTCCGCTAACCTGCGACTTCTTTTCACAGACTTGTTTTCCCATGGCGGATCCAGAACAATTAGCTCATATGTCTGTTCACCTGCAGGAGACACACGAGGCACACTGTCATACACGAGCCAGATGCTATTCACCGACTCCAGACCATTTGTAACTGCGCTAATATCTGCTGAGTAATCTCAACCACGTGTTACGCACTTACGGTCAACCAACGGCTGCATTCTGGTGAAATCGGAGAGTAGGAAGGAACATTGTGGGGGTATGATGTATTTCTCCCCCATCAGTGTCACCTCTACGGCACAGTCCATACGGTTCTCTGTGACCCGTGTGAACAGGTCCAGCTGTGCTGCGCTGTCATCCTCAGAGTCAACAAACTGTAACTGTTGAGTATCCTTGTCAGGGTCAGACACAAGAGGGAGCACTTTAGCCAAGTCACACAGTGCCGCCAGGTTGCACTCCTGAAAAGGATGGGGCCCCTGTGGGCCCATCTCTCCATTTAGGTATCCACAGGAAAGACCAGCATCCACCAGGGATTTGGTTCCCTCAGCGATGAACGGCCTAACCTGTAACAATCACATACACACAGTATTATGTTGGGAGTTTAAAGATGGCAGGCAACATGAGGAGGGGAAAACATGACTGACATGAGTGTACATCACCTTGACGTGGTAAGACAGTGAGTCAATTTCCCCTTGGTTTAGATCACTGCGTTTCCGTTTTCTTTTCTGTGGGAGTATGCAAACCATGACCATTAACATGTGATGAGGACAAGACACGATGTACACGAGTAGTTTGCTCACATTTACACACTCCCATAGGAGAAAGTAACAGAGTATGGCAACTAATTAGTAAACTCTGCTCAAAAGGCACAACGGTGGTGTATTTACCTTTGATGGTACTCTACTCGTAGTCCCATTTTCTGCCTTGGACACATTGTCTGAGGTTTTTTGCAGATCAGTATTACCGGGGTTCATATTAAAATGACACTTTAAAATCTGAAAACATTGCTGTTTGAAACGACATTTAAAATAACGCTGTCGATCTGCTTTAGACTGCGAAATGCATCGTGCGTGTCCCTGGTCTATGAGTGAACATGCGTCCAAAAGCCACCCTTTATCATTTTCAAATACAATCGACATTTCCGCAAAAGAACAGCAAACCCTGTACTTTTGGAGGAGTAGGCTAAACAAACTGCATGCTCGTTTAAGCTAGCTATGGCTAAGTGCGTGGCAAACCATCACGAAGCTTAATACCAGAGCCAAAATGATAAAAAAAAAAAAAATCGCTCCACTTCCTACAAGTTGAGCACGCTGTTCCTACCTTACGTTTGAAGATTGGCCAAAATAATTCCACTGCGCCTGTGCAGTATTGAGGCCCGAGTGCTTTTCCGCAGCGCGTGCGGGCTAGCGATCCGCCAATCAAATTCGAAGAAAAAGAACAAGAAAGCGCTTGGCAGAAGAATTATTAGGCTACCACAAATTGGACGCACCTGAAATTTGAAATGTTTGGTGTAGACGTTTAGTGAACAGACACAGAGATAAGAGCTCCTTTCTAAATATGCAAGCTAGTTGTACTGGCATTCGTCTGCTAACATTAACTTAAGGCTAGCGCTGTTCATCTAGCACGACATAGCTTAACTAATATCTGGCTAGCACCTCAAGAAGTTCAGAGAATGTCAGAGTTGGGCGTTGAGAAAAACTCAACTGATGAAAGCTTCAAGGCGGATATACCACCTAAAAGATTAGTTGTGTATGACTGTCGCATAGAGAAAAAGACATCGACGAAGAGAGTTGTAAACGCAAATGGCTTGGACTTAAATGCTTTTCTACTCCATATCTCGAAGGTAAACAAACCGTTTCAAAACGGCAACAATTAACCAGGCCCCAGTAGGGCTTGCGTTTTTGGTGGTAGACATAACACTTGACTTGCTCACGTGCATTCAGGATTTCGTAGACAACTGTACCTATGCCTTTAGCCCGTAATGCACAGCTGACATTAATGAAAAGTAATTAATCAAGTGACATATCTAGGCAGCAACTAGTGCATCATATCCTGATGTTTTCACAGGAATTCGCCATCCCCACAAACGAAACATTTGTCTTGACTACAACTGATAGAGCAGGAATTAATGTTGAGAGATATGGTAAGTGACACTTTATTAATAACCGTGCACATATTACCAACTGGAATTGTACACTTTGTAGACTTTCTCTCTCGGATTCAGTCACCCAAACATACTAAATGTCATACTATTTACACCACAGAAAGCCTCAATGTAATGTGTAAATTTATTTTGGCTTGCAGGCAGATATTTTATTTTTCTAGTCACTGGTGTGGTTATTTTGACAATCTCTTTCAGAGGAACTTCAAGATGGCAATACACTCCACCTTTTGCAGAGCAATGATCAGGTTCTATATGTGGCAACAAAGGAACGCATCAATTTCCTGCCTCATTATGACACAATTGTCCAGAGTGGCATGTATGAATATTATGCCAGTGAAGGTCAAAAGTCACTACGTGAGTCTCAAAGCAAACATGTAATCATGGTCCTGTTTGTGAAAATATGGTGTGGTGTGTGTGTGTGTGTCTCATACACACTAGGATGTCGTTCATGTTTGACTTGATGTTATTTCCTTAGCATATGCTTTTGCAGAGCTAATCGACAATTCACTGGCAGCAACATCTACGATCACCGGAGTTAGGTCTATAGACATCCGTTTGGTTAGTCATGACTTCTGTTTTTCTCAACTTTCAATGGTCGTTCTGTGGTTTGCCTTACTGAAATGTTTCATGTTTTCAGTGTTGTATTGCTATCATTAAAAGTGATAGGTTATTATCGCTCCATAACAACAGCTTTCATTTTCCTCCAGATGTTTGATGATTCCCTAGGGAGACCAGCAGTGGTTGTTCTAGACAACGGCTGTGGGATGACTTCCAAGCAGCTCAATAACTGGGCAGTGTACAGGCTGTCTAAGTTCACCAGGGAACACAGCAGCCTTTCCAGGTTGGTTCACTGCAAGATATAGTTCATAAACCACATCCCTATGTATCATGGAACCACAAGGTTGTGTACCAATTGTTTGGATTAGACATTTGCATTGATCGAAATCCCTTCCCACCCCATAGTGATCATTCCCAGTATATTCGTCCAGAGGCCGTCCCTCGCAGTCTCAACAGTGATATATCCTACTTTGGAGTGGGAGGGAAACAAGCTGTGTTCTACATCGGACAGTCAACCAGGGTAGGTGGTAAACATGCCAGTGTAAAAATCCTCTCCCCGTTGCTACGGATGCGCGATCCGTGGTGAAGTCTGTGTTGCAACTATATCTGATGTGTCTGGCAGATGATCACTAAACCAGTGGGACGTCCAGATGTTCACGAGTTGGTCCTTTCCAAGGAGGAGTTTGAAAGAAAGGAGAGAAACAAGGAAGATATATACAGTGGGTTCATCCGAAACAGAAAGGTAAGGGAGACATCTTCATCCCACCAAGAGGTCTGTCCTCATCGCTGTGGTCTAATGTTGCCTGTCGGTCATTCAGGTGGGGGATTCCTCCCATGTAAAGGATGAGGAGGAGCGCTTCCTCCACGGACTCATTGCAGAGGAGGTGGGAAAGGAGAGCTTCACAGCCGTGGTGGTGACTGGGGTCCAGCCTGAGCATATCACCCTTCTCAAGCAGGACTTCCACCTGTGGACCAGAGAGCTGGCGTGAGTTCACCCTCCCTCTGCCAGTCCTCCTTCCCTCACACAACACTCCTATCAACCTGACAGGCTCCAATCCCTGTTACAGCTCCTGCTGTCTGTGTAATAAAGATGTAATCCCTGTTTCAGACATCTATATCACTACTACATTCATGGCATCAATGGAAACGACATGAAATCCACTTATCGGAACTCTGATTGTGTCTCCAACATTGACATTCAGGTCAGATGGTTAACTGTTATTACTATTACTGTTTGTTTTTTTATTTATTTCAATAATATGCTTTTTCTGTTCCGACAGATGCTCGCATTGATCATTCTATATTTCTATCCGTCCAATCAGATCTCCTTACTGGAGAAGATCCCCAAGATTCCCAGGGTGGTGAACCTCAGAGAGATCGATAACGATATGCAGACCCTCTACATCAACTCCACAGCAGACACGTTTGAGTTCAAGGCTTACGTCGAAAGCGACGGCACCGTGGAGGGCATTCTGAGATACCATCCTTTCCTTTATGATAAAGAGACCTACCCCGAAGATCCCTACGCCATACCAGGTGAGGTCAAGGAAACAGAGGCTGGGGGTTCGGAAGGGCAGCCGGGTTCTTTTCAAGAAGACTCACTGCTGACGTGTTGCGGAGATATTACTGTCTATGACACACTTATCAGTGAACACTAGCATGCTGAAGTCTGTTCCACTGTATCCTTCTCCTGTTATCAGCACCCATGGAGGAAGATGATGAGGACTGTGTAATCCTGAACCAGGCCCGGGGGAAAAGGCCCATATTTGAGTGCTTCTGGAATGGAAGACTCATACCATACACTACAGTATCAGAGTACGAACTGTTAGGAGAAATATATTCAGGTTTTTGCACCCATTTGTTTCCAATTGATAGGGTTGTCTGTCTGTGTTTTCTAGGTTTGACTGGTGTGCCCAGCCCAAGAAGGCAGCGCCGGTGCCAGTGGAGTGCTACAGCCGGTTCTCCGGGGTCCTGTTCACCAACGACAGGTTCCAGGTCAGCACCAACAAGCTCACCTTCATGGACTTGGAGCTACAGCTCAAAGACAAGGAGACCTTCTTCACGCGTGTCGTCAATGGACAGGTAGACGCCTTCCTCCTGCATCCTCCCAAAACAGACGCATAGAATTTTGACTTGAAATACGTTTTATTATTCCATCTTCCATTGTATTGATATTGATGCATGTATCAGGAGCAAAGAGTGAAGATCCAGAGAGAGTTCTCCCAGTGGATGAAGAACTGCCACGAGAAGCTGGACAAGCAGGTGAAGTTCTCCGGCTTCACAGGGATGACTGCACGCACTGACGTGGCCACCAAGAAGATGCAATATCCCTGGGCAACCTTCTCCTCCATCGAGTGGGAAGGCAAAACATACAAAACAGGCCAATATGTGAGTACAACACGTGCGTCTTGGGTAGACAAGCTTGCACTCGAATAACAAATGTTAGGTGCACACTAGGTCATGTGGTGACCCAAAGTGTGGTGAGGTCTCATTGCTGTTCCCTCCTGGCTTCTCTCCCGTTTCAGGTCAAGTCCCTGAGAACAATGCCCATCTTCTGCGGCTCTGTGGCTCAGTTCTTGCTGTTCGGAGATCACGACGGAGATGTCTACGCCACGGGGGGGCAGGTGCAGGTTATCATGGTGAGAAAGGAATATTCACATTGAGAGTCTATAGATTCTAAGAGTTACGTAGTCCTTGTGGTTGTGAAGGACTTGTATCTGTCTCCATAGGAACCTTCCAGCCTGTACGATGAGATCAAGATTATACCCATCTCCAAGCTGGACAGGAACGTGACAACTGCCGCGATTAAGAAAAGCATTGATGATGAACTGGCCAGGTGAGCTATCTTGGTGTTGATCCACATTAACCTAAGGACTTACTGTCTCTTATTTGGTTCTTAAATTAAATGTTATCATGAAAGCTTTATTGTTTATGCCCTGTTTCCTTGTATTACCCCTCCCCAGACTCCCAGACAAGGTGAAGGTCACGTGGCCTGAGAATAACCCCTGGGCCCAGAACGCTGTGCGCCCTGCAGGGACCTTTTTAGGTACACCGGACTGCGCCTCGCTCCTGCTTCATACAGCTAGTTTCATTGTACAAAGCCACCATTGATAATCCTATCACACTCTTTTAACGAGGCTAGACACATGAGGTTGAAAAGCACCTCTACGAAGAGGTTGGCCGCCCAAGTACATTATTGTAAAAGTGTTCCTTTAATGTCATCAATGTCAAACAGTGCTCACTGCATACTGTGTTATTAAAGGGCCCCTTCATGTGGATGTGCTGAACAAGAAGGGGGAGTCTGTGTCGCGGATGCCGTCGTCCTCTCAGAGCACCTCCAAGAAGCTTCTGATGGAGCTCAAGGTGGTCTGGCATGGTGAGTCGTCACTGATGGACTGGGCCCAGTATGGTACGCTGCTGAAGATCTGGAGCTTTTTGAAATGTCTCATTCTTTCTCTTCTTCGCCTGCAGGTCCTAAAGGGGACATAGAAACCAACTCTCATATCGCCCAGCATTCTGGAAAGTGGGCATTCTGGTTCAAAACCATGGGTACTTTGTTTTGATAACTCACAAGCAGAAAAATGAACATGCAGTAAAAAAAAAAAAAAAAAAAAAAGTAATCCCAATGTATTTTCAATATTTATTCCTGAGACTTATTTGCAGCAATGTTTGACTCTGTCTTGTCCAAACTTTACAGAGAACCTAAACAAGCTAGGGAAGTACACTTTACACCTCAACACTGTTCTCAATGAGAGCAATGCCACGATCTTTGCTGGGAAGCAGCTGCCCAGCTACAAACTGCATTTCTCCATCACAGGTAACACTAACTGTGATAAAAAGTAATGGTCAGGAACTCCTTATAAATACACCCAAGTGTAAAAACGACTAATCAAGTCTCTCCCCCCTCACCTCCCTGAATGTCATCTGCTCCACCCCAGAGGGCAGTGCAGAGAGGTTTGTGGTGGGCGCAGTGTCCACTCCTCTCCACATAGGGGAGCCCTTTGACATTCCTGTGGAGGTGGTGGATGGATACGGACACCCAACTCGGCCCCCTGCAGACAGCAAACCCGTCTTGGAATGTCGGTGGGTTGCTCACCAAATGACAAGGATTATCAACAATGTCCCATTAAAGTGCTTAATTATAGCTGTTGTACTTAACTATAGTGTGCATGATTAAATGATTATAGTCCTGGGCTCTAATGGTGGTAGTGAATATCCTGTGGTGCCAGATGTGTTTAGCACCTTTTCAGCTGCTAGTTGCTGTCTTTCAGTGGTCTAGTAGTGAGTTATGAAGGTACAGCTATGATCGGGACCACATTCACCATCAAAGGTGTCACAGCCTGTGGAAAAGTGCAGAACTTTCAACGCAAGGTCAGAGATAGCTCACACTGTGTGTGTGTAGCCATATTAACCCAAAAAAGTGAATACTCTCGAAATAATGCCTGTTTGTGGTGTTTTTATTTTCCCTCAGACATTTGATATGAAAGTGGTCTTGCCTGGGCTCCAACAGGACTCCCAGACTTTCAAAATCAGTCTTCTCCCTGGTAAGACCTGCTTTGATCTCTTTACACTGAACGTTCAAGTTCTCTCACACACTCCCCCATTACACTTGTTTATTTGGTAAACATTAAACAGGCCGTTGGCATTATGAGTTATTGTACCCTTCAGACATAATAAACACTTGGGTGCTCCCAGCTGATATATGACAGTCACCTCAGCCTGGGGGGTCTACGAGAGGAGAAACATCCCTGTCTTCCTGTCTCATGGGGAGGGGGGGGGGGGGGGACTTACAAAAGCCTTTAGTGAAGTGTTAGTGACAGACTAGCAGATGCTGTACAGCTGGGGCTTGAACTGGCAGCTAAAAGACAACATAGGATAGGGGAAAAACTGACTGCTAAACGTGACCTAAACTGTGTTTAATCAACCGCATCTCTGAAATGTTCTTCTGCCCGGTGTACACAGGAAGTACTAACGGCTACATAATAGTGGTACTTTTGTCACGTTTCTGCTGAACTGCGGGATTTTTACATTTCTCCAGGTATCCCACATTCTCTCATGGTTACACCAAAGGATCAGCATATCACAGTTGAGAACGGGACACCTGTTGTCTTTGACATTGAAGTCTATGACAAATCAGGGAACGTCACTGCCCACCCAAAGCTGATCGTTCGCTGCCAGGTAAAGTAGACCAGACATGTCACAGCTAGTCCAGCCCTCCCTGCACATCGCATCCATTCTGACCTACTGATTTTTCAATTTTAAATGGAAAAAATGAGCTTTTATTATAGAATTCCACTATTAAAATAAACATTCATGCTTTCACTGTTGAAAGCATCAGGTTTTTGTTAGGCCATTTATCATGTTGTCATACTTGTAACTTGCAGCTTAAGGGGTGTACGTCTGTCTGTGTACTTCTGTGTTACAATCATTGGCAAACGGAAAAACATGGGACACTCAGAACATACATATTTTTCTGAGGGAAGTCATATACTAGGGAGAGGCTGTGTGACCCTCTGCCAAAGGCAGCAGTGTTTCAGACAGTTGCGGGCTTGGCCCTGTGTCAGCGAGCTTTAGGTTTTGTGGCCCCTCAGGGCCTCTGTCCATTCACCCCCCACATCAGTCAGTTCATTTTCTCATCTCATGGAAGAATTAGGGCGCAGAGTCGATAAAAACAATTGGATCATTTCTCACCAGAGGCAAGATCACACATCTGGGGACGATTGTTTTAACTTTAATCCAGGATTCATAAAACCAAGGCTTAAAACAGTTCCATCCCTAACAGATGCTTACCAAACAAGATCCTGATTTGTCATAAACAATGTTTTGGGTCAAACGTTTGAAAGTGTTTCTGTAAAGGATTTGATGTCATTTATCATGGACAGCATCTTCTCCAGATGCTCCTTTAAGACTTTGTTTACCACCAGATAGCCATAGTGTTAATCCAAGACCTCAATCTTCTGTCACATTTCTTCTACAATGACAATAATGCAAAATTCTGTTCTCAGCTGTGCAGCCTCCCTATTGCCTAGTGAGATGAATACGTTGCTGCATTGTCATCTGAATGGATGCCTGTGCTGTT
This sequence comes from Osmerus mordax, assembly GCF_038355195.1. Classification (NCBI taxonomy): domain Eukaryota; kingdom Metazoa; phylum Chordata; class Actinopteri; order Osmeriformes; family Osmeridae; genus Osmerus; species Osmerus mordax. The sequence continues at coordinate 11,514,761 of NC_090064.1, forward strand.
TTTTTGCGCAGTTACAAGGGGTTCCAGGCTCCACATTGGTGGCCGTAGATTGCAGTAACACTGGAGCCGGCCAGATAGTGACCAAGTCCATCACCCTGAAGGACATCAAGAAAGAGCAGATGGTCAAAGCGAAATTTGACGTGCCTGTAAGTCCCAAATGACCTTTCCTTGGTTAATCAGCCTTTTATGACACTAGAAAGTTTAGAGGTATTTGGAGCACTTTCTCAAGCGCACTCGGTTCATTTGGGGGCAAAGGTCAGTGTGTATCTCCAGCCGTGTGTCTGTCCTGTCAGAGTCAGAAGGGCGTGGTGGCCTTGCTGCGGGAGCTGAAGGTGGTCCCCAGCAGGCGCGTGTCCAGGCTGGAGGTGTACCGCCAGGAGGACGGTCAGGACACCACGGTGCTGAAGGACAAAGAGAAGGTGGACTGGGCCGTTGGGGATACCCTGGACAACCTGTGCTACAGGCTGTCTGACGAGGGGGGCAGGACGGTCACTCTGTCAGAGGAACTGGCCCTCAAGGTCAAGGTAGGGATGCCGTCCCCCTCACTAACTTTAACTGGTGCAGAGCGGGTTTGGAGGAGACTGCGGTGGTTTAGGGTAGTGCCCTTTGGGCTTGTTGTTTACTGTGTTTCCTCTGCCTGTGTGACAGGTGAACTGGACGGCAGAATTGAATGTTGAGGAGCTGGTTCAGGGGAAGCTGCCCAACATCCAGGTTCCCACCCTGGTACAGGACGAGCACTACTACCAGGTCTCCTACCAGGACCTCAACACCACTGTCGACACCTCCTTCATCATAGTGTAAGCTGATTGGTTGATTGCATGCCCGCTTGACTGACTCAATTCACTGTAAATGTGTATATGCTGCCTGAAATCATGACTGTACATAGTTTGAAAAGGAAGCCTTGGGGAGAACACAAAGTCCCAGGTTCCATCATTCTTGTCACTTGAACATGCATGCACATGCCTCGGGATCAGCTGTTTGTGGGTGTGTCTGCGTTGTGTTGTAGGCCCCACCCTGATGAGCCCAGGACCATGAAGGTTACCATGAGAGAGAGCTCTGTGAGGATGGGCGAGGTTCTACCTGGAAATATCTGTGAGCCTGAATCCACATGCTCAGCAGCCAATTACAGAGCAGTTTACTGTCCCCTCCTCAACTTTTATATCAGTAGAACTAATATGTTACTTGTTGTCATTATTATTATCATAAAACTGCTGTATAATGGTGCAATTTCAGCTCAAGGATCAATAATATGTCTATATTAGTATTATGTGATGACTTAGTTAGCTGCCAGCTTTGAAAGCAGATGACTCGTCTCCCAGACTTGGAGCTGACGGACCAGTACGGGAACAAGACTCTGTCTCTGCCCCCGAGCGGCCTGGACGAGGTCAGCGCAAAGGGAGAAGGTCTGGATGAGGCGTCGCTGGTGTTCACCTGGCAGGTGAGAACCTTGAATCTAACACTCTAGACTCAGTATATACAGGATCGAGGTTACAGAAACCTCAGCAAAATAGACAATCCAGAATCGACCTCAGCTGTATATGATGTTTCACAAGGCTTCCGGCAATGTAGCCTGGAGTTTATACTTACACCAGTCAAGTTTCCCCTCATAACACTTGCGTGTTCTGCTGTGCTGTGTCCAGGAGGGCCGACACGCCATGGTGGTGAGGGGCGTGCGCTTCTCCCCGGGGGTACCCGGCTCCCGGGAGATCAGCTTCACCTGGGGGGGCTTCACAGAGAACGTGAGGGTCAACCTGGCTGCCGGCCAGCCTGCCCAGTTCAGACTGGTGGACGGGCCTAAGGAGGTGAGTATGGAGTCTCCATGATGCTTCTCTGAGGGTGCAAGGCCTTTGGCATAACAAGGTTTAAACCCTTAACCTGTGGTTATACTCCTATCTGGAGCCATTTCTGAAGATTGAAATTGTAACAAACAAATGATGTCCTACAGAAATACAGTTTAAATGTACATATTCGAAAGAAAAAAAACAGGTGTAGGTGTGAGTTTCCAGTACTGCACACCAGTCATAACTGTCAGCCCTCTGTTGTGGTCAGCCCCTGCAGGTTTTTAATGAGCAGAGAATCGCACAGTCCTTCATCCTACAAATGTGTGATGAGTGGGGGAATCCCTCCCCAGGACAGAAGGTGGTTGTGATGCTGAAGACCCCCAACAGCTCCCTGAAGGTCAGCTCCACCAACCAGACTACATGTACAGATACTGGAAACGCTGCTGTTGTTTGGAGATATGAACCCACAACGATGACCATGTTGACCAAGGTTGATTAAAAAATTTTCAGCTAAGATTGTCTGCTGCCTCCCAGCCAGTTGACTTGGAGGGCAGAGCCACTTTCATAGTGGACAACCTGAGCGGTCCTAAGTGAGTGAACCCTCATCTTGATCCAGAGCCTCAGCTATATTACACCAGATGGTTTACAGTTGGCAACGGGACAACTTTTCTGGACACTAACTTGCCGTTGCCCTGCTGTAGAGAAGTGTTCCATCCCCTGTGTGTTCTTCCAGGGGGGAGTACCAGCTGGAGTTCCGGGGTTCCTTCAACAGGAAGCCCATCCCTGGCCCGTCAGTCACGATCATCATCGTCCCCAGCCCCAACAAGCCTGTCAGACTGGCCGTGGAGTACGACACCAACGCTGTGTTTGCTGCTGGAGGCACACTCCCAGGTCTGCACCTCTCCCTGGGTCGCTCTCACTGTTGGGGCCTGTCCATGTCTGTGCTGCTAGCTGTTTTCATCTGTCTGTCTGTGGATCCACATGCAGGTCCCCTTCCATCTGCTGTCTCTCTTACAGGCTCTTTATCTGTCGTCTTTTGTTCCTGCCTTTCTTTCTGTTGGTCTGCTTGTCTTTGTCTGTCTGCTGTCTGTTGTTTTCTGCTCGTGTGTGTGTGTGTGGCTCCACCTCTCCCGTGTCTCTGCGTCTGGACGCCTGCCTGTGTGTTTGTGTGACCCGTGTGTGTCAGCTGACTGACCGCCGGCTGCCCCTCTCCAGTGTTCACCGTGTCGGTGATGGCGGAGGACGAGAGCCCCATGAGGAAGCTGAACCCTGCGTCTCTGTCCATGCTCATGTGGAGGGGCGGGGGCTCCGTCTCCAAGGTCCCGCCTAAAGTGGTGAGTCCCGCATTCAGCTCTGCATCGCCTGCAGACTAGACCATATTAAACTCAAAGCTTGTTTGAAGGGTCAGTATCTATGATGAGTGATGGCTGTGCAGGGTCTGTGTGGTGTGATGTGTGTTAAAGGGATGCTTTTCTCCTCCCTCTGAAGGCCTCTCAGCTCAAGTGCAGTAAACCCATGGGGGATGAGAAGGATGACCGTTTTTACTTCAGGTACAACGAGCAATCAAGTTTTTGCATTCCTATTAAAAGTATCAGCATGTCTTTCCAAACTGGTTTGTCTCTTGATTTGATTGTTGTTTGGAAATGTGTTTTGTTACTTTCCACCCATTAGAGACAAAGTCATCCCAGACCATGTGGGAGATTACACGGTGCAGTTTGCCCTGTGTGTGGACATGTCCAAAGGCCTGTGGAGCCAGCAGGTGGGTCTAACCAAGTCAGGCCTGGCCTGGCTGGGACCTCCACACACCCCTTAACAAGACCTGTAATGACACACAAATGCTTGGATGTGGCTTTCAAACGGGTCTCTCCGGCATCTTACTCGGAGGCTGTTGGCTTTGAATGGTCATGTTTTTGGTTTCAGTCCTAGAACCACACATCATTCATTGTTGTTGTTTTTTCAATTAGTATGTCATAAACGTGGTGGCTAACGAACCTGTCAAGCTGGCCCCAGACTCACAGCCACCAACCCCAGTCATCTCCAACAATGACATCATCGCCAGCCGGACCCTGGTGGAGGATATGACTCTGAGGATAATGGTGAGATGACTTCCTCTGAGAGGGGTGGCCATGAATCACTCATTACTACCATCTAGCCTACGCCAGACAGTACATTAGACAGGATGTAGTTTAAATCCAGCACGTTCAATTGTAAACATTCATCATAGAGATTGAATACCATTGCATCGTACCTCCATAAAGGGTGTTTATAATAACAATTCAGTAAGACAATATTTAGTTGTGGTGTGTGTGTGTGTGCGCCCCTCGTCCCTGCAGGACATGTATAACAACCCGGCAGGCACGGGGCTGCAGGGGAAGGTGATGATCACCATGAGGAGCTCCAGCAGCTCAGCCACTCTGCCCGTGTTCGACAGCAACAAGAAGAGCCTTCAAGTCCCCCTGTCTGAGGGCCAAGCCCGCATCACTGTGAGTCTAACACTGTCTGAGGGCCAAGCCCGCATTACTGTGAGTCAACACTGTCTGAGGGCCAAGCCCGCATCACTGTGAGTCTAACACTGTCTGAGGGCCAAGCCCGCATCACTGTGAGTCTAACACTGTCTGAGGGCCAAGCCCGCATCACTGTGAGTCTAACACTGTCTGAGGGCCAAGCCCGCATCACTGTGAGTCTCACACTGTCTGAGGGCCAGGCCCGCATTACTGTGAGTCTCACACTGTCTGAGGGCCAGGCCCGCATTACTGTGAGTCTCACACTGTCTGAGGGCCAGGCCCGCATTACTGTGAGTCAACACTGTCTGAGGGCCAAGCCCGCATCACTGTGAGTCTCACACTGTCTGAGGGCCAGGCCCGCATTACTGTGAGTCTCACACTGTCTGAGGGCCAGGCCCGCATTACTGTGAGTCAACACTGTCTGAGGGCCAAGCCCGCATCACTGTGAGTCTCACACTGTCTGAGGGCCAGGCCCGCATTACTGTGAGTCAACACTGTCTGAGGGCCAAGCCCGCATCACTGTGAGTCTCACACTGTCTGAGGGCCAGGCCCGCATTACTGTGAGTCTCACACTGTCTGAGGGCCAGGCCCGCATTACTGTGAGTCAACACTGCCTGAGGGCCAAGCCCGCATCACTGTGAGTCTAACACTGTCTGAGGGCCAGGCCCGCATTACTGTGAGAGTGAAATGTGTGTTTATCCATTGTCTGTCTGAAAGTGTGCATGAAAGGATTTTCTCGTCTCGGTAGAACCTGGCGATCATGATGAACAGCCCTGGTGATGACGGACAGGAGTACACCCTGCTATTCAAACCCTCCGTCTCGGGGTTCAGCTCCAAGAAACACCTGGCTGCCTTCGAACTGCCCTTCCGCTTCTACAACGGTGAGCAGGGGTGGCTCGCGGGGGGTGCTCGCAGGGGGGTGCTCGCAGGGGGGTGCTCGCAGGGGGGTGCTCGCAGGGGGGGGCTCGCAGGGGGGGGCTCGCAGGGGGGGGCTCGCAGGGGGGGGCTCGCAGGGGGGGGCTCGCAGGGCTGCATCTTTACACTGCCCTTTTGACAGTTGAAGATGGCTCTGATGACCGTTTTGGCCTTCTTCTTGCAGACGTCCAGAACCAGAAGCAGATGTCGGAGCTGACCAAGAAGAAAGACCAGCTCTCCCAAACCATCGACATCTACAAGAGCTTGTTTGACACCAACAGACAGCTCATCAATGAGCTTAACAGTAAGGCTGTTGTTCTGGTTACCTCCTGAGAGTTCCAATGAAGACATCGTCCATCCACATTAGAGTTTCGAATGTGGTTGTCTCATTTCGATTTTCAGACCAGGTCAAAGACGTCACCAACAAAGAGACCTTTCTGAAATCCCAGTTACGGAGACAAAGTCTAAACGTTGCCAAGTTATCATCTGTGAGTACATTTCATACATTGCTATTAATTTACACTTGTATCTAAAGCAACTTGCATGAAGTGCATATAATAAGTGCAGCAGATCGTTGAAGACTAGAAGTACACTGTAATACAGTGTTGGCAAGCGTGAACAAGGCGTAAAAAGAAGATTGGATGATGGGTCTGATTTGGTTCCATGCACGTAGATTTCAGAGATCGACGCAGCCGTCCGTGAGAGCTCGGCGGAGGCAGAGAGGGTCAGACGCCAGCCCAGGAGAGTGTGCTCCATGCCTGATCCCTACAAGGGCAGTCAGGACGTCCTGGGAAAAGTAGGCTCACCAAAACAACCCCTGCTGAATACCTGCTGCTCCTCTGAATAAGGAGACTAATGGACTGCATGTTTTAGACTACACCATCTTGCATTAGTTCTCAAACCAAGTTACAGAAACAGTTTTCTCATTTACGAGTGAGGGGTTTGTCTGCTGGTTTCTGTGAGTGTTCATGGCAGTGATTCCTGCAGATCGCCCACCTGGCGTTGGTGGTGGATGACGATGCCGCCACGGTCATATCCTGGCATCTCCTAGGAGACATGGACTGCGTGGTCACCAAGACGACAGTTGCGGCACGGAAGATCTACGATGACACCCAGGGGAGGCAGCAGGTCTTGCCTTTGGACACAGTGTTCTGGAGAAGCAGCCAGAAGTAAATACGCATATGTACATAAGCAGGTGTCTCAGCAGTCCTGTGCAATGTAGTGTGGTAAATGCCGGTGAATGGGTTTGATGGGTGTGTGTGATTTTATTTCACTACAGACCTCTACCCCACCTGCGAAACGGTAAAACCAGCTTTCAACCCACTGGAAACCCTGTGTTTGCCAAAGATCTTCTCATCTTTTCAGAGAATTCTGAAAGCTGCCAGATGGGTGAGTCTCTAAGGGATGAAGCACATACAAGCCCCCCCGCTCCGCTCATTAACCGGGACTACTCAGACCAGGGGGGTCTGTGCACTGCATAATGGTGTGCTAGGCCATGGTTCCTGAGCAGTTCCAGAGGCTTCGCTGTGTCTTGGAAGAGGGGGGGGAGGTAGGGGGTGGTGGACGAGACTCTCCACGTCAGTGTTGTAAGGTCTGTGTGTGTTTGTTGTTGTTGGAGTAGTCCCCCGCCCCTCCCCCTCTCTGTTCAGCTCTTTCCTGGTCCCAGTGGTGGTGAGAGAATGGGGGCTTGAGGGTAAACATTTCCAGAAGGAACCCCAGCCTCTGGGGGGGGAGGAGGGGGGGGGGGGTTGCTCATGGATTGGAAACTGTACTTTCACTATGAAAACCAATTAGATATAATGCTTGTGTAGTTCAGGGGGTAGATTTTCACAATGTGCTACGTTTCCACTTTGCAGTTATTTTAGTTCTGACAAATGGAAGAAGATATATGGTTTTTAACTATTTCTAGATTCACGCTGATGTCACAAAGGTATTCCTGTAAATAGAGCCACATCCTCTCATCAGCAGTTGTTCTTTACCGCTTGAGGGTAGCATCTACTAACTACGAAGACAAGACAAAGAATATATGGCTTGGAGCTTCCAAACAAAACACCAAGAGTTCAAATGAGTTTATTTATTGTCTGTAGAAGTAACTGAGGTCATTTTTTCCTCTGGGCTGCCTTATCAGGATTGGAGTTTGATATAAAGATGAGTCACGAATAGTAAACACTGGAAAGTGAACAAGGGCTTTTTACGTCTGGCATTGATTTAGTGAGGAAGTATACAAAACCCCTTTGTACCACCATCCCCCCTGCTCTTTCCCTGACGCCCCCCACCCCTCTCTCTCAGTGTTTGGCAGCCTCCTGGGAGATACCATTTTGGTGGATGACCTTGACTCTGCTAACCACTACAGGAAAGGGGTGAGTCAGGCTGGGAGTTGCATGGCCTCTATCAAACATTCTGCAGCACCACAGACTTAAGTTGTGTTTCTAGTTTAAAACAGCCGTATGCCACTGTTGTTGGTGATCAGAGGATTAAATGAATCAAAACGTTCTGCGGGAGAACAGTCTTCTAAGTGTGTGTGTGTTCTATGTAGGTGGTCCAGAGCCAGGTCCCTTGCCCCACTCTCCTGACCAGAAAGGGAGAGAGGATCCGTGCAAACGGCAAGTTTGGGGGTTTGCAGAACAAAGCCCCCCCCCTCGAACGAATGCGCTCCCAGGTGTTTGGTGCACCCCTGCCCCAGCAGTACCACACCCTCATGGGGCAGATAGGTGAGCGAGGCTGGTGAACTTGATGGTAGATTCCAGAGAGGTGACATCACACATAGCATATCTCTAAAATAGAGATGATGATGAAGAAACCCAAATAACACCAACCTCCAGTTTTTATTAATGTGACATCACATTCCGGAATCTACCTGGTTTGTGATTTGACAGGACTGTTTCAATGTTGCTTTACATTGATTCTCTGTTCATGGGATTGGTTTTGTTGTCAATAGATTTGCTCCAACAGAGCAAGATGGCCATGCAGAAGAGCATGCAGGTGAAGATGGAGTTTGAGAACCACATGCAGTACCTGAAGTCTCCTGAGATGTTGAAGAAGGAGGAGGAGATGGCAGAACAGGAGAAGCAGCTCAGAGACATTGAAAAGACGCTCGGTACGTTCAGTGTCAATCAATTCATATAAATATAAACCCATCATGGAAACTTTTTGATGTGTTTTCCTTTCTCTTCACAGCCAGCACCCCAGTGCGACCACTGCCAACTTCTGCTGTGAAGAGGAGGCATGAGGAGGTTGATGAACTGGCTGATATCATTATCAAAAGAACAAGGTCTTCAAGAAGGGATTTACATTAGAAATGTGTTTTTGTTTTTTTGGCAGCATTGTGTGAGATACACTTTTATTAAACAATTATTTTTTATTAAAACTAATGTAAATAGTTTGTATAGATAAAAACACATTAAGTGTGCACAAGTCAACATTGTGCATTTTATTTCTCTTTTGTTATTTCAAAATGCTTCCTTTACCTGTGTGTGTGTCACAAAATAGAGCAGAGGTCAACATTTCTATCTTTGTGTTTGTATAAAAGTAAGAAATAACGATATTGCTCTTTTTTCAAATTGATATGAATACCATTTTCTATATTTTATAGCCTACATTAAGGATCAATACAACCAAACTGTTTTTTTTATAAACTATAACAAATCTGCTTTGTTAATACCTGTACATAACATGAGATGAGGCGGTGATGTTCACTTTTGCAACGCCAAGCATTTCATATGCTAAAAATGATAAGTTGATAGTAGGTCGAAAGAAAATCTCAATAAAGCATAGCGACATCTTTGTGCAGTAGACGGGCAAGGATATTGGAATCCTGGCTGTTTCGTTTTTCGGAGAGCTACATCACCGGTCATATGCGTTCATGTCTCTACCTGTTGATTAGCAGTTGAAGATACTGCCAGCATGAGGAGTGCTTTTTGGTCACCCCAGATGTTTTATGTCAGTCATCAAATGCATTTGCCTGCTTCGTACTGAAGTTGGTAACGTCCTCTGTATAAAGCTGAAGCAAATGAGTACATCTGTATACAGTGTTTCTTCTTGATACGCTGCTTGTAAGGGAGCGCATTTCTCTTTTCGGAGGTAGTTCAAAAACTTCAACGTCACATTGCGTGGGGCGCAGGCAACCCCCTGGATAACATTTACAGTCATCTGCCGTGCGCGCTCCAAGACAGCGACTAAAACTCTGAACTTCATTTCCACAATTTGGGGACAGTTTCTTCATTTTGAAGTTATTTATTTTATACACAATGGAGAGCGAAACCTTGACACTGAAAAGTGTGATATTTTATATCACACTCACTTTGCCATTGATAAACGGGACACCATCTAAATATAACATGTTTCACGGCAACGTGCATTCTGGCTCCGAACACAGGCAGAGACATAAGTAAGTAAACAATTAATTCATCTGTTTTCTGGCTAAATCATAGCCAAATATAGACTCATCCTGTAAAGTATATGTTGTTCTATCATTTGGATTACATGATAAATTATACCCAAATAGTCCAGAATGCCTATTTAATGAAAACTGTTTAAATATACAATATTATTTCCTTTGTATGATCATGAAATTTCCCTTTCTATAGAAATTGGTGTGCGTATGTTGTGCATAAGAACGTGAGCTGTTCAGTAGTCGGAGGCACTGCAAGTTACGTGCAACCAGAGTTCTCCCCGTGCCCAATGCATCAGCAGAACTGTGCGCAACAAGTGATGTAAGTTTCCCGAGAGACAGCTGTGGGTGGAGGGTGACAATTTAATAGGTCTTTAGAGCAGTGGTTCGGGTTTTAGGTCTATATCGTTTCGACATTTGGTTGAAAACTTACATTTTGTTCTTCTATCATGATTCACTGGGACAAAACTTAAAGGAAAATGAGCTCTTGTAGACCTCACAGATCGACGGTGAACAGGAATTGTGCTTTGATAGGTACCAAGGGCTCACCGCTATCTCCTTTGTGATTTATGTTCACATTTTCAGATCATCTCATTATTGTGTAGGCCTATTTACAACCTATTATCTCTTGGTGATTAGATGTCTATGATGGACAAGTGAATGTGATTGAGTTATTTGATGTAGTCAGCAGAATGAAGACTTTTGAAGTCATGAGGAATAGGCCCATTCTACAAATACTCTTATCAGTCAAAACTTCTTGATTAAGTTAGTGATGGCACACTGCTCTGTACCCTGTGTCAAACAGCTCATTATTTTACAGTGTTCATCTTGGTCCCACATTTGGAGGCAACCGTGAGATATGTCCTGAAGTTATTTAGAAACTGTGTAACTGGTTGTGAATGGTGGAAAATCTAAAACTGCTTGTCTTTGATTAGAAGTTTGACTAGCATGCCCATCTGGGGTTTGTTGTCATAAACATATCTTTATTGTTGGGATACAAATATTTACACAGCTCTGCTTAGAGAACTCACTGCCCAAGCATAGTTGCGGCACAGCAAAACAATGATCACATTGAGCCAAGAACGACCATTAAAAGCAGAAGCTTGCTGGACAATAATATTGTTTATTATGGTGTTGTGATCATTTTTGCATAAAGGCTTGATTGTCTAGTTGTTGCCTACTGTCTAATCTTTATAAACATTTGATTCAATGACAGTAATAATCCCACTTCCTGAAGCCAGTGACTTTTGCATCTATGATAAAAAATAATGACAACAGGGACATATAAAAGAGACTGGACAAACAGTGCCTTCTCGTCAAACACTATATTGCTTGTTCACTCTCTAGGTATAGGACGCTCTTCCGGCCCATGTACAAGATTGCCTATAAACTGGTGACAGAGCTGGAGTGGAGGTGCTGTCCAGGTTTCCAAGGACACGACTGCAGAGAGCTAAAGGGCGTGCCACCCCGTCAGACAGAGCAGAGCCAATGGCCCCACCCCCCTCCTTCTCCTGGAAGCATCCCTGCAACACATGGTAGGATGGACATTTGGAGATATTTTGTCTTTTGTTTTTTTTTTTTTACTTCTAATCATTTTTGACTGCTTATGTGTAATGAAATGTTATCATGCAAACATAAAGTGATTGACATACAGATTCCATACAACCAACCAAACCATACCATGTGATTCCCCCCATGTAGGTCAAGAGCAATCATCAGGGGGGCAGAGTGGCCATCCATGGAGTGAGGCGGGGCAGACGGGCCAGGTGGGTGTGGGGCAGCCTGGGGGTCAGACCACTCAGGGGGGAGTTGGGGGCCAGTGGACAAGTGGACCGACCAATCAGCAGTTAGAAGAGGAGGTTCAGCGTCTTGCCCAGACGGTCCTGGATATGCAGGCTGCCATGACAACAATGTCCTCCAACCTGCGCGTGGACGTCCAAGAGGACGCCAGTAAGATGCTGGTCACTCTGCTGAACAACCTGCGGCAGCCTGACAGCGCGAGGGCCGGGGAGACCCAGAGCATTAGCCTACAGGGCCTCTCACTGGAGCATGACTACACGGGCATGGACGAGGTCATGAGCAAGATCAATCAGGTCACCGACACCCTCACTGTGAAGAGCAACGCTTTGGAAGACCTCCTGGGCAGAGTCAACCAGCATGATGGACAGCTCCAGTTGCTTCTGGAGGCCACCCAGGGTCATCAGGCCACACCCGCTCCTGCTCCACAAGCCAAGGACGCGTCCCTGCTGGCATACGTGGACGAGAAGTTTCGTGCCCTGAGGGATGAGTTGATGGAGGGCATGGAGATCAAGATGGCAGACCTAAAGAGCTCGTGTGACTACAAGATCATGTCTGTGCAGGAGCAGTGTGAGGGCCAAGAGACCAACTACCTCAGCCTGACTGAGCTCCTAGACTCCAAGGAGGGCGACCTTCGCAAGGAGATCCAGGACCTCAAGCTCCAGTTGCCCAGCTCAGAAATGGGAGTCGGAGGAGGATCTCCTGGGATGGAGGAGTTGAAAAGGGAGGTGGAGAAGCTGTCTGAGAACCAGATGACTCTCCGGGCCGGTGTAGAGAGAATGGAAGGGCTCAGCTCTTCCCCCCGGACACCCCACCCCCTATTGACCCGTGTAGAGGTCCTGGAGAACCGTCTGAACACGTCTGAGAGGAGCCCGGGGGGGTGCTGTCTCTCCCTCCAGCAGAAGTTGAAAAGAGAGGGGGAGGAGAGGTCTGCCGGCCTGAGGAAGAGCCTGGAGGACAGGCTAAGCTCCATGGAGGGCAGGGTCACCAACCTCTTGACAAACCAAGATAACAGCCCCTTGAATGGGGCCCGGGGGCTAGAGAATCTGGAACGGGAGGTCAGCTCTTATAAGACAAGTGTTCAAGGCCTGGAGGACAGACTCCAAGCCCTGGACCAGTTGTGTTCTAAGGAAAATCCTGCTGTCATGCTGAACATTCAGCAGGACCTCCAGACCTGCAGGACAAGCCTGGATGCCATGCAGAGCAGTTTGAATGGTCAATCAGATAGCTTCAGAGCCATGGAGGAGATTGTGCAGGGCCGTCTCCTGAACCACAGTGCAGGCATCTCAGACATACAGGGTGAGCTTCGTGTTCTGAGGCGACTCGTGGGGACTCTGGAGAGCTCTCTTTCGGACCTGGGATCCTCTCTCGGCCAGCAAGCCAGGGAGATCCATCAGATCAACTCCACCTGCAGCCAGGCCAGCACAAGATCACGCCAGGAGTCAAGAGACCTGCTGGGGCTTCACACTGCCCAGCGTGAGGAGCTGAGGGGTAGGCTGGTGGAGCTGGCCAGGGAGGTGAGGGCCGAGGCCGACCGCTGCAGGCAGAGTGCCGAAGGAGTGGAGAAAGAGGTGGCTGGTGTGGACAGCAGAGTGGCCAATGTTGAGAACATGTGCAGTAAGCTGGATCCCATCTCAGGAAGCCTGCAGAGGATCAAGGATGGGTTGAACAAGCACGTGACCGGACTGTGGACCTGCATCGGCCAGCTGAACCGTACTGTGAGAGCTCAGGCCCTGGATGTAAGAGGACTGAAGGGAACCTGCCAGCACCTGCAGAACCACATCTCTGACATGGCAAGGGACCTTCGCGACCTGACCAGCAGTCCTCCAGGTAACTCAGGTAAGGGTTAAACTTAAAGCTTCAATGTAAAACAACAGGTGACCAGCTTCCCTGTACTTTCCTTCAAAGTAAATGATTATTCCATAGCCAAAAGCTGTAACCTATCTTCCATATGTTCCTAAAGGGTCCCTACCATCCCCCTCCCTCTCTCCGCCACATCATATCACACATAAACATGATTTATCATCCACAGGAGCTCCAGTAGCAAAGTCTTGTGATCAAATAGTGTTAATAAGATTACCATCCTGGAAGCATCTGGAGACCATTTTTAGCTACAGGTTGCTTTTGTGTGTAAATTGCCCCTACTGGAATGTGTTAAATGGAGGACATGTTACTGTGTAAGATTGAGGGAGAGAGAAAAAGGGTTGTAGGGGGTGGGATATTTAAACTCCCTCTACTTTCTGACTCAGAGGAGGCAGGGATGATTGAACACACATGCCTGTTTTAATGGGCCCGGCGTGTGTTGAGCAATGCTTTTGCTTTCAGGGATTACTATGTGTGTGTGTGTGTGTGTGTGTGTGTGTGTGTGTGTGTGTGTGTGTGTGTGTGTGTGTGTGTGTGTGTGTGTGTGTGTGTGTGTGTGTGTGTGTGTGTGTGTGTGTGTGTGTGTGTGTGTGTGTGTGTGTGTGTGTGTGTGTGTGTGTGTGTGTGTGTGTGTGTGTGTGTGTGTGTGTGTGTGTGTGTGTGTGTGTGTGTGTGTGTGTGTGTGTGTGTGTGTGTGTGTGTGTGTGTGCATAACATTTATTTGAGTATTCACAAGGGTAATACGCATTTCCACGCTCTGCAATTATTTGGGTCTCTGTGAAAATGGGCCTTGTTGGTCTGTGCATCTGTCAGTGCAGAACCACACATCCTCGTTCACGGTACATTACGATTGTGGACAGCTCAGTTCTGGTGCCCAGTCGACCCAATCTGACTCAGTAAGAGTTCCACCACAGAGGATAGAAGGAAGGTTTACAGGGCCTTTCTTTATCTTCTAGGACTGGCTTGTTATGAGTCAAATCTAAAATCTGCATGGTTTGGACTGATGTGCTCTGGTTCAGGTTCCAGCAGAGAATGAAACCTCAGATTCAGGTGGCTAAACTGCTCACTTCTGGGCTTAGTGCCCAGATCTGTTCTGAATGTGTGTCAAAAAAAACATGTGATCAGGCTTCACATCTGGCTTTGAAGACAGATGTCACAGTCCAGAGCACGCCTATGGAGACACTGACACATGTCAGCACCCCACCCTTCACTTAGCTAGCATAGTAATAATCTGAGTCTAAATCATTACTGTCAATTTAAATGTTTGGGTAGCAGGCTTGGAGGGAGGGGCATTATTCATATGTTCCAGAATAGGATCCTACGTCACCGTGGCTGTGTGTTGCGAGACCACTTTGGCTCCCTGCTCCTCTCCTGCCCTGATGTCTGCCTGCCCACAGTTCTCTATCTCCACATCTGCAGTGTCTGGGAAGTGTTGCATGTTGGGAGTCCATTACTGGCCGACGTGTCATCGGCTTATCAATGAGCCACTTGCCTGAATCAATTGGGCTGTTTCAGTGGGTTCAGATTAGGAGCTAGTGAGAGACTTGATCTCCTCATCACTTCCTTGTACTCTCGTTAGCTCCTCCAATCCCTCCCCACCTCTGTTGCTGCTAACGTAGAATCGGTCCAACACAGTCCAGCTCAGTCTTCTCTCTCTAAATAAACAGACAGCAGTCAGACATGTCCAGATGCTCAGCACGTGGTCACGGCACATACCCTCTGATCGATGAGGCCAAACTGGAACAGTCTCCGAGGCTCAGATTTACCACCAAATGTTTGTTTTGTTTGGTCTGTGGGTTGTTCATAGCTGTTTCGGCTTCCAATAGACAACGTTAATATCATCCTATCTGGCGAAATACAGAACGATTGTCAAATAGGTGCAGTTTTCAGCTTGGCTAAACGGGTATCGGTCATCAGTGTAAAATATCTAGAACATGTAGTGTGAACACAAACACAATAGTTTGTGACTGTGAATTACATTTACATTTACACTCTTATCCAGAGCGACTTACAGTAAGTACAGGGACATTCCCCCGAGGCAAATAGGGTGAAGTGCCTTGCCCAAGGACACAACCTCATTTTGCACGGCCGGGAATCGAACTGGCAAACTTCTGATAAATAGCACGATTCCTTAACCGATCAGCCATCTGACCCCTAAAGGAAATGCACATTTAACAATTCCATCCTAGTCACCCTACTTAAAAGAAAGGCCCTTTGTTCGGTTATCAAATGTGTGGTTTAAGTAGGGCAATTTCCCAAACCATTAGTCATTACTAAGCTTCCAATGAGCTCACACTGTGTCCAAGAATCCCTCTGGAGGACAGCTCCCTGTGTGTGCACATGTGTGTGTGTTTTAAATGTTTGTGTGTAAACAGCACTAATAGTTGTGAGAATCTTCTACTTAGTTGTTTGTGTGGGTACACATGTCTTCAAAACGGAGCTCCCTAGTCATTTCCCTCCTCCAGCTGACACGTTTCCTGTAGATGCTATCTGTGCCAAAGCAGAGCTCTGCAGCTTTAAGAGGCACTTCCTCTGTTTGTGAGAGAGACATGTCTGTGTGTGTGTCTAGGTGCCTCCGCTTGGTCACAGCCCATCCTCTTCATTGTGTTTGACAAGGTGGTCTCGGGTCACTAAAAGCCTATTTTAGACAGCACTTCAGAACCCCATTATAGGGACCAGCGAGATAAGTCAGCATGCTTTCCTGGCTCCTTGTCTGCTTCAGTGGCAACACTGCTCAGGTCGGTGACCTGGGAGAGATAAGGTTGGCTGGAGGGTGGCAGGACAGACCTACTGGACAAGCCTCATAACCACAACAGAACAAGGCTGCTATTCAGAGAAGGTCTCCGAGTAGGAAAGCAGACTTTTAAGTTAGTTTAGCCCTGAAGGTCCTAATGAACTACATCGTTGAATGGACAGATTGGATCTGATTCAGGATCAGTGCTGCAGGTCATGACATCACAGGGCCTGGCCCACAGCTAGGACCAGACGTACTTCAACTTCCAATTGCTTTAAAACATGTCTCCCTCTTTTTATGTTGGACCCTCCATGTGCCTTCTCACTGTTCTTCCATCCTGTCCTGCTGAGCAAGGCAGTATGGTCCCTTGACAGATTTAAGGTATTTAAGATGATCAGTTTGGCTCTCTCCGAACTCAACTTTGGTTCCAAAGTCTGGGGATAAATGCATTCATTCTCAAGACACAGCAGTGTCCTTTTTGTCTGGGAGTGATTCATAAATTCTGCATGTGGTATTAAATGACTGCACTGCGCCTATAATATGATATGTAACTGGGAGAAGAGCTAGGTGTTTTTTTCTGACCTACTGGGACTTGCATGTTGTCTGAAGGGGGAGGGGGGTGATAGGGGTGTGTGTATGTAGACTTTAGGCTTTTTTGGGTTGGCTACATTTTCTATCAAATGCTTCTAGACACAGAGGCCCCCAGCTGCAATTGTTTACTATTGACTTATTTAGTCATGTACTGTGTACACACACACACACAGACACACATGTGCAGATCATTTTCCCTGGTATTAAGGTAGGCATCACTTTTCTAAATGAGCCAGCACACGTGGGCAGAGGCAGACCCCCCCCTGGAGGTTTAACAGTGCCCCACCGGCCTGCCTTCTCAGCTATATAACACTACCCAAAGATCTCTGGCGTTTATAGAGCCTGACCTCCGGTGCCTGGGGTGGGGGTGAGGCCGCCTGGTAGCTGGACATGTGGCTAGGCCTCGTTATGCTGGTATGTCTTTCATGTAGCTCTGACATCAGACCTCCTGTGAAAGACCAGGTTATAGTTAGCACTAGCATAACACAGTGGTTGATCCACCTTGCAATGTTTTTTTTTATCCATTTATTTTTGTTGAATGGCATTTCTATAGCTTTAGTGCAGCAGTAACGTGTTTGTGAGTACAAAATTGGCAACAAACTTCAACGACGGAAAAAGACACATGGACTGAAAACTGAAAAGTAATTAAAATTGGGAGAGTTCCTACAGCACTGAAACTTAAAAACCCCCAAACACCTTCATGTCAAAAGGGAATTCCCCCTTTGACTTGGGAGTTACCATGGAGATGAGAGGTGTTGGGACATTTGGTCAATTGTGCACATTCAGTCATGTGCAAGTCAAAAACTGTCCCAGAACCAGCTGTTTTGTTAACCCGTCTAACTTCCAGACACCTGCTTTTTCATTTCTACCTTCACTCTTTCTCCTCACCTCTTTCTTCTCTTTACCTGACTCGACCCTTTAATCTCTCATTCTTCCTCTTTTTACAGGTGTTCGGGTAGGTGTGAAAAATTCTGTCCTCTCTACATCGTCCAAGCCCTGGGTGCCACCCAAGGAGCCCCACCTAGAACTGGGCCCGGTGGGCCCCCTAGATTCCCCCCTCCCTGGGCCACATGTAATGGAGACTGGGCAGGCAGGCCCCCCTGGAACCAAGGCCTCCTCCAGGCTGCCCAAGGGGACTGATGGTAGCATGACCCCCCTCAAGGGCTTCGCAGGAGCCCCGGGTAGGAGCTCCGAGCCGGGAGAGGAGGAGTGGGATATAGAGCTCATAGAAGCACTATACATATTCTTTTATGTAATTGTGTTCAGTGTTTCTGTTTGCATGTCGGCAAAGCCTCATGAGATTCCCCCTTTCTGCAGCTCCTCCACCCATCTCAACGGTGTCTGTAAAGCCCAGTGTGCCGATGCTGTCAGGTGTGTTCCTCTCATCAGTCTGGTACTGTGCCATCACAGACCAGTCCATCTCCTCATGCTGACACTGCAAAATAATTGTGCCTCTTTCTCTCAACAGCTCACATTCCACTGAGACCACAAACCCATAAACCATTCATGGCCTCAGGTAGGTGAAGACAATGCTTATCTGTAGGACAGGGTCATCCACAGCATGGGTCAACTATTGTAATCCATTGTGTGTGTATGTGTGTGCCAGGTGAGGGGGTATCGTTCTCCTCTGGTCTGAACATCCGGTCTTTCCCTGGCGAGGTTGGAATCATACGCTTCAACAAGGTGCTTGTCAATGATGGGAGACACTACGACCCTCACACAGGTAACTAGTACTGCACTGGGATCACTCTCTAACCCACACAGGTAGACACACACATGGGTGAACTACAAACAATTCACACTGTTCTTTCTCATTGAATTCAGCTACCATCATAGCCTGATAGTGGTAGAACAATAATAGTACAAAGGTGTCATGTTCTGGTTTGACTACTTGCAAGAATAATGTATCTTATACTGCCCCCCTCTGGCATACATTGGTCAGCTTGAAAATATCTAATCCTTCCCCACTCACCCCATTTTACCGCCTTCTTTTCAGGGATCTTCACTGCTCCTGTGGAGGGCCGCTACCTGATCAGTGCCGTGCTGACAGCCCAAAGAGGAGAACACGTGGATGCCGTCCTCTCGGTGTCCAATCGCAGCATCCAGAGGCTGGACACGGCAGGTTACCGGGCAGATCTGGCCGGACCTGGACCAATCAAAGAGGGGAGATGTGACTGTGGAGGCTCGGCCTCTCTGAGCCTCGTGCTCAACCTGAAGAGAGGGGACAAGCTGGGGCTTGTCCTGACCGCTGGGAAACTAGCCATCACTGAGTCCACAGAGGTTCTGTCCACTTTCAGTGGCGTCCTCCTCTACCCTCCTCCCTCCCACAGATAACAGGAGCTCCAGGACCTCCCTGCCATGACGACAAGACTCTTAACTATTGTTCAGGTTATCCTTTTGAGTTCTGGGATCAATACAGTAGTGAATCATACATTTACATATTGTTTTGTATGGTGTGCTTAAAGCTACCTGTTAAAAATTGTGTTTATTATCTTTTTTAATAACATTAATATCTTTTATAGAAGGAGAACCAACACATCCTGCCTTTATATTGAAGTATTAATATATTCAGTAACTTTGAATTTTTTTTTTTTTAATGTAATGTACTTAATGTGTGT